>NC_086444.1:249118626-249421126 GCF_028390025.1 Pseudophryne corroboree | reverse complement strand
AGAAAACCACAGATCTAGAAGATCATTCTAGAAGAAATAATATTAAAATAAGGATCTATGGATAGCCAAGCCACTTCTTCACCCACGAAAATGTTCAATCAGTGGTCTTGAGTTGCAAGTTGAAGTCTACAGCTAGAAGAGTATATGGTGACTATGTTTCAATTTCTTTTCCCTCGCTTTTTCTTTTTTCTGCTTGAGGCACTACTGGGATATGTTAATTGAATCCCTATATTGATAATACTCATTCAAATATATATCTGGACAATATAGATACTTTTCTCTTACTGTTTATTTTTTATTAGGGATGCAATATGCCCAATAATGCGGCTTCCCTATGTATGAGGCATCACTTTGGTAAACCTTACTGGGTTCTAATTCATGGTAATTTTTATATGTTAGGTTAGATGTCGATTTCTCTGTTTTTTGATAGTTTATTCCTAGGATTACATGTAGATGCTACTGTAACACGGCAGGAGGTAGCAGTGGCTATTTAAGGCTGACCCGCCTCCCCCTTATAGCCAATAGTCCGTCATGCAGTCCTTATGTCGGACCCCGAGCTCCTGTATGGATGCTCTTTCTGTTTGTCTTCCTTCTTTATTCTTCCTTATTTTTTTACTCTACGTTTTTGCTATTACATGTTTCATGTTTTGATATCTTGATATTTACATTGTATGCGCATGCCCAAAATAACGTATCTTATTATCTGTTCATATCTCAACACCTTTTCCATCCTCCATGGTGAAGTTTTTAAGCCTTAATGTGAAAGGTCTTAACTCACCCCGCAAAAGGAGATTAGCCCTAAAATATCTTGCCTATCAGAAGGCAGAGATTGTTGCGATACAAGAATCACATTTCCCATTGCACTCTCCCCCACAGTTTTCTAACCATAATTATACAACGTCATATATATCTTGTGGTTCTTTCAAGAGAAATGGAGTAGTTATACTCTTTCACAAATCATGCCCCTTTCAGTTGAAGAGTAAGTGGGTGGACTGCAATGGCCGATATCTGATTCTGGTAGGGAAATACGCTCTAGATATGTTGCTCTTATTTCTGTATATGCCCCCAATACCAGACAACACCGTTTTCTTAAATCCCTGTTTCAAAAAATACAAGAAGTTAGAAAAGGTGCACTCTTTATTATTGGAGATTTTAACCTTTTCCCTGATCCCCAAATAGATAAATCTTCCTCACTCGATAAGCAGTCTAGCCATGCAGCATGATCCCTATCCTTATCTTTTTCACAATTAATGGTCGAATTTGATGTTTATGATAAATGGAGGATTATAAATTCTGGAGTAAGAGATTATACATATTACTCTGCGGTACACAAGTAATACTCCAGAATAGACCTACTCCTTACAGATAAATGGTCGGTGCAGCTTATCCCTGATGTTAAAATGTTGCCAATAACTTGGTCTGACCACGCCCCTTTAATGTGGACTTGGTCCTATGATTCAACCAATCTGCTTTTAAGACCTTGGAGATTACAGGACTATATTTTGAAAGATGAGGATGGTATCACCATTCTTACTAACTCATTGACCTCATACAGTGTCTGGAAGTTAATGATCTTACAGACACCTCCATTACCAATCATTAGTGCACGCTCAAGGCAGTCATGAGAGGTGCTGCAATTCATGCAACAGCATGAATAAAACAACGTAACCACGTAGTACAAATGGTTTATGAGTAAAAGGTTATGGCTTTAGAAGCTCAACATAAAAAATCTCCTAAAGTGTCAAAGTCAGAAAAATGTCTCAATGCACGTTGCCATATTTGCACCGCACACTGGTCCGCGCTGCGCGTGCGTACGCTCTCCCGTGGAGGCGCATACCCGCAATAGCGTGCACTCGCAGGCGCGGTATGCGTATTTACGGTAGAGTTTATGTAGTCGTAGCGTGCGACTCATTCGTTACAAATGTTCACAATTAATGTAGTTTATAGATCATGGTCCCTTTGATAGATTCTGAAAGTTTGGTTAAAATACAATGTCCCAGAGCTGAGGAATCCCTCTTTATATCGTACGAAGGGTCTAACAGGAATCATACAGCAGTGTTTGGTACCCATCGGAAGAGTATTTAATTAGCAATATTCCGGTGTTGGTTTGGAGCGTATTAATCGCTCGTGCGAATAGTTATGGACATAAGAAGTTTATGTCCATTTCTATTATTTACACATACTCAGGTATGCGGCGGGAAACCCAGTTTCCCACCCACCTGAGCTGTTGGAAATCGTCACAGCCCACCTGTATGAATCACCCTCCGACCTTTTGTTATGATGCAGGGCCGAATTCCTTCGGCCAATGGACAATGGGATTGTAGGACCATGAGATTGCATTGTGTGTGGGGCATAAATAGGCAGGCCGACCACATCCAGCGCTCACTCTCTCATCAACGGTTATCTGCTGATAGCCGGGAGCTGGATATCGAGGCGCAGGCGATCATACCCTTTGTGCGTAAGTTTCTCTCCGTAATCATTGTCTTTCTGTGAGCCAATTTCTCTCATCTCATCTCTCTCTCTCTCTCTCTCTCTCTCTCTCTCTGTTCTGTTCTCTCATATCTCCCATAGTATTATAGTATTGTATTGTATTTCATTTAGGTCAGAGTAGTATTGTCTTTTTGTATTTTAGTTCTGTGGTTAGGAAGTCTCTGTTATATTGTAGTGTATCATTTGTACTGTTATCCCCTTTTACAAGTATATTAGATATAATACAGTTAATAGGCTTTGGAACCTAAACCAGTATCTGTGTGTTTTCTATAGCGTTAAGTGTTCACTTGAGCGTCGGTGACGCTCAAGCAGCTTTGTAGTTAGTCAGGTTACACAAGGTTGCACTTACACCCTGTACTCACATTAAGGTATTCAGTGTATTTCATTGGTATAAGGTTTTATCATAAAGGTATAGTGTTGTGAGCGTCTGCATCGCTGGTGACCTCCTCGTGGTCTCGAGCGTAAGCTACGCCATAGCGAATCATTACCCTAGACATAACCAATAACGTGTCCTGTGATCCCTGGGCCGTGAGCGAACGTGACGCTTGAGCGTCTCGCCTACGGCTGAGCGATCGTTACGCAACTAGCGTACCATTACGGTACTTCTTAAGTAAACAGCGTACAGTGTTCTTAGCTTCATAAAGGGTTGTTTATACGACAAAGGAATTTAGCATTGTCAATTGGGGACTCGTCCTATCCTTCTCATATCTGCACTAGGTAGATCAGCAGACATTATCCCCCAGCAAAGGGTGGGAGGTTGTCTCCCAGTGCTGACGGGATAAGCGTCTGCTTCGCTTAGATAAAGAGTGCTGAAGGAATCCGGGAACCGGAAGTAAGAACAAAACGCTTGTGTCTTTTAAAACTGTTTATTTCTCTTCTGTCTTGCGTATACACGCACGCATACATATATCTGCATTTTCTGTTTCATTTTCGTATATCACTATTCCTGTTTGCCAAATTTTATAGTTGATAGAAAGTGCTAAAAAGAGATTTGCTGTTATTTCATAGTAGAGGTGATAGTTAAAGTATAGAACAACACACGGTTTGTCTGAGATACAAGGCAGTCAGTGTGGATTGCGGTAGATGATCAGGGATCATTTACATTGATAAAAGTATATATTGTGTTACGGTGGATCCTTTGCATTGCGTACACGTGTCGCTAACAAAGACTAGCGTACGCAATCCAAAAGGCAGACGCACGCAGCGTACATTACGCAACGTAGCGTCCGGTTACGCCCACGTAGCTCAAGTCACGAAAAAAGTGAAGTAACGCAAAGGCGATAATTAACGCACAGCGGTAGATAACGCGACGCGGTAAATAACGCAAATCTATTTTTGGAAAAATCTGAAATTTAGTTTAACAGATCCTGCTCCTAATTGGTAACACTTTTGGCCTAAAGACAATTTCTGCGCAGAAATAGATATAGAAACAAAAGTGTACATGTGTTGAGTGAGTGTGTTTTGTATACAAAAGTTTATATAACTTTAAGGTGGAACCAAAAGGAAAGCCGGGTACTCGTCAAGGGACACACGTGTAAGTGACATATACGGTGGCTAGGGAGGCATCCCTGGTTAAATAATATTTGAGCATTAGAGTATAGCGGACCATAAGGTAACAAGACCAGGAGGTCATAAGGTAACAAGACCAGGAGGTCATAAGGTAACAAGACCAGGAGGTCGTAAGGTAAAAGGTCCGCTATAAAAGTCCAGTGGCACAACGCCTGGGGTGTTGGTGCAGAACCCATATAGGCCATAAGCTCTTGCTGAAGGAATCGCGGCCGGAAACATCGATTCCATTGATCTTTCAGTACATGACAAGTAGTGCTCGTGTACTGAACGATTGGACCGCACGTAATTGTGTGCAGTAGTTAGTAATCTGACCTAATACCATTAGAGTAAAGTGGTCACAAACGCTATTTGTACATTCTGACGTGATTTGTGTAATTTTTTTATTTTTGGAAGGGAAGTTCGCTGGTCACTCAGGAACTATCCAACAACCGATACTTGCTGGGGAACGCGCCCCAGCAAATAAAGGTTCACAGGGGCCCTAGGTTGGGTACAGCAGCTCTGGTTACAGTGATTGCAGTACTGGCCAACGTGGGCGAGAAGTAAGTGGGGTACTTGATAAACCACCACCGCCGGCCTGCCCAAGGACATCTTGGTTTGTTTGTAAGGGTTCGCTGAAAACCTTGAGATAAAGATCCAAGGAGGAATAAGCAACGCCTGCAGATTATGGGGGCCATTTGTTCAGGTAGGGGGCGATCAACCTCGGTTCGGGTTGATTCAGAGAACCGACCAGTTGGGTCGGCACGATATGTAATGTGTGAAAAATACGGTAGTCACACAGAGGTTTTATGTGATGAATGGGAGAGAATGACTGTACAAGACAGGGACAAATTCCCAAGAATAGGTAGCTTCAGTCCAGAAGTGTTACAAAATTTAAGGAGGAGGATATGTCTCGTAAAATCAACAAAGAGACGAATTCAACATCATGATTGTTTACAGTTATGGCACCAGGAAGGTGAGATACAGAGAGGTTTGGCTCTGGCGGCGGGATCTGGGGCAGTCAGGAAGTTGATTGCCACAGCTCCTCCTCCACCATACATTGCAGGAGAGAAGTTGATTGCGGAGAGAAACGCACTGGGTTGTAAAACACAAACTCTTAGTAACCCTGTAAATGTTAATGACGTTAACCAAATAACTCATGCAAGTATTAACCCGTGCAAGATGTACCCTGTTTTGAACCTTCCTCAGGAGTGTGATCAAGAAGACGATTCAGCAACAATTTCAGCTCTCTCTCTTGCAGCCACCATAGCAGAGACCACAGTAGGCACAGCGACACCCACGAGATTAGTGAAAGCCCCTAGCGGAGGGATAGGTGAGGTCGTGTCAACGGGTAAGTACGGCACCATGCACTACACTGAAACAATTGTACCACAACAAGCAGTAGAATCTACACAGGAAGAGGCTGTTAGAATTGCTCCTGTAAGGGTAATAGCAGTTCCCAATGGAAAAACAGATGTGTCTGGAGCCACTCCCATAAGGAACATTGCCATGTACACTCCATTTTCCCGAATGGAATTAAGAACAATAGTGTCCGAATTTCCTGACCCCAGGAAGGATTTAGTTGCTAGCCAAAAATACATCAGGGATCTAGGTAACACTGTAGAACCCAACAACAAGGATTGGCAGATACTGCTAAGAGCTTGTTTACCTTCCAATGTTGACGCAACTCAATTTTTAGCTGATTGTGCATTGGATAAAGATGTACCGCTTACAGACGTGTACAACAAGGATAATGTAAAAAGGATAAATTTACAGCTAAAAGAGTATTTCCCAGCCGTTGTTAAATGGAATAAAATATTTTCCATTAAGCAAAAGGAGTCCGAAACGGCAATAGAATATTTTCACCGGGCACTATTAGAAATGGCAAAGTACACGGGTATAGAAGACATAAAGACCAACCCAAACCATCGGGAAGTAGCAGTATCTGTACTGATGGATGGTTTAAAGGAAACATTAAAGACTAGGGTTCAGACCACGCAACCATGCTGGCGAGGTCTGTCAGTGTCCGGCTTGAGAGAGGCTGCTATTGATCACGACAGAAACATCACTAGGCACAGGGAATCGCAAAGTGATAAGTTGATGTCCGTAAGTATACAGGCGCTGACCACAAGGCAGCCTGCGTATGTACCACCGAATCCTGTGGGTAAGGCAAGTGTAATAACATGTTTTTCTTGTAACAGACCGGGACACTATGCACGAGAATGTAGAACAAAGAATGTACAAAGATCTTTTCAACCCCCTAGACAACAACACAACACACGACATTGGGAGCAGGGTCCACAGAGGCGGAGTTTTGAGCCACATACAGGGGAAACAAAAAGATATCCCCCGAACAGAGATTGGCATGCCTCTGGTAGTTCCCAGCTAACTCCCCCACAAGTAGTTGCTGCCAATGGGATTCAGGGAGGTCAGCATACCCAATAGGGGTATGGCCATACCTGTAATCTGCAGCCAGTTAAGTTGATTGCCAGTCTTGGAAGCGAACCAGAGATTGCAATCAATGTGGCTGGTAAAACTTTAAACTTTCTTGTAGACACAGGGGCGGCCAAGTCAGTGATAAATTCGACAGTGGGCATGAGAACCACTGGTAGGACAATTCCAGCCATGGGAGTAACAGGAGTAGTCCAGCACTACCGTGTTAGCAAACCAGCCGAGATTACAATAGGGCCTTTGCATACCAAGCATTCCTTTTTGCTGGCTGCATCTGCACCAACTAATCTCCTGGGAAGAGACTTACTATGTAAAATGGGTTGCGTCATTTATTGTACTCCTGAAGGTGTATTCTTGGACATTCCTGAGAATCACGCTCAGGAAGTACGAGACATGCTAGACTCCCCATCAAAATTAATGTCACATTCCATTATGACAAATAGGAATCCATCCCAAGTAGAAGAGATGACATCTCAGATACCAGAGTCGCTTTGGACAAAAGATGGACAGGACACTGGATTAATGGCAAACGTAGCTCCAGTAGTTGTGCAAGTAAAAGATGGTAGGATAGCTCCAAAAATCCCACAGTATCCTCTGAAGCCAGAGGTGGAGCTAGGAGTTTTTCCCGTAATAGAGCGCTTGCTACAACAGGGCATTCTAGTAAGAACGTCCAGCACCGCAAATAGTCCCATCTTCCCTGTTAAAAAGAGTGGGGGGAGGGGTTACAGGCTAGTGCAGGATCTAAGGGGGATTAACAAAATAGTTGAGAGTCAGTTCCCCGTAGTGCCTAATCCAGCTGTCATCCTAATGCAAATTCCTCCCACTGCCAAATTTTTCACTGTTATTGACCTCTGCTCCGCTTTCTTTTCGGTACCTCTGCACCCTGACAGCCAATATTTGTTTGCATTCACATACAGAGGAGTCCAATACACGTGGACTCGGTTACCCCAAGGTTTCATAGACAGTCCAAGTATATTTTCTCAGGCTTTGCATGATTGTTTACAGTCTTTCCAACCGGAGAGTGGATCAGTGTTGATACAGTACGTGGATGATCTACTACTGTGTTCTGATTCATTGGAGGCATCCCTGAAGGATACGAAACAGCTCCTGTTTCATCTTTCAGACACAGGTCACAAGGTTTCCAAAGACAAGTTGCAATTATGCCAAGCTAAGGTAAAATATTTGGGACACTGTCTAACACAAGGACTGAGACACCTGACCGCTGATAGAATCCAAGCCATTAGAGACATGACACTGCCACAAACCCAACAACAGATCAGGACGTTTCTAGGAATGTGTGGGTATTGCCGTAATTGGATCCCAGGGTTTTCCATATTGGCGCTACCTCTGCAGGAAATGGTCTCTTCAAACAAACCTGATCGGATTTCGCATACAGACGAATCCGAAACAGCATTTGAGAGACTCAAACAGTGTCTAACGCAGGCACCAGCACTAGGTATGCCAGACTATGGGAAACCCTTTGAACTATACGGAACAGAAAGTGCTGGGTGCGCAGCAGGTGTACTAACACAAAAACACGGTGACGCCAGCAGGCCAATTGCATACTACAGCGCCCAGCTAGACACGGTAGCACGATCCCTCCCCACATGCTTGCGTAGCGTTGCGGCGATAGCATTGCTAGTGACAAAAAGCGAAGATGTTGTGCTAGGCCACAACCTCACAATCCATACACCGCATGCGGTATCTGCCTTATTGAATTCTGCCCAAACCAGACACGTCTCATCAGCAAGGTTTACAAGATGGGAATTGGCATTAATGGCCCCAGTAAACATCACCATAAGGAGATGCAGTGCATTAAACCCTGCAACATTTCTCCCAGGTGTGCCTGGTCAGACACAAAGGGTGGAAGGTGAGAGTGATGGGGAAGGAGGATTTAATGCAAAGGAAGATACACATGATTGTATGGAATATTTGACCCAAAATTTTACCGCAAGGCCTGACATCAGTGACAATCCACTGGAAGATGCAGAACTCACGTTCTACACGGACGGTAGTTGTCACAGACAGTCAGACTCGGGAGACTTGTGTACTGGATACGCAGTCGTAGATGACCAAGACACCATAGAAGCGGAACCGCTAGGCCCACCTCACTCAGCCCAGGTTGCTGAACTGGTCGCCCTAACCAGAGCATGTGAATTGGCTAAGGGTAAGTCTGCCAATATCTACACCGATTCTAGATACGCGTTCGGGGTAGTACATGATTTCGGAGCGCTATGGCGTCTCAGAAATTTCATGACGGCAGCTGGTACACCGATAGCGCATGCAGCTCACATAAAAAGGCTTCTAACAGCGATACAGGAACCCGATAGAGTGGCTGTTATCAAATGTAAAGCACATACATATAGCCAAGACCCAGTATCCCTTGGTAACAGCCGAGCAGACGAAGCCGCAAAGCTTGCAGCTGCTACCCCCATACAGACAGACACCACACAACTGATGGTATTTAATACCATCAACACACAGAAGTTGTGTGAGATGCAGAATTTGTGTTCCACACAGGAAAGAGCAGTCTGGAAGGCAAAGGGATATGGCCAGGAGTCCTCAGGGCTCTGGACGGATGGACATGGTAAACCGGTGGCCCCCAGGGCATACCTTCCATGTCTGGCTGAAGCAGCTCACGGGCTGACTCATCTAGGCAAGGAGGGGATGTGCAAATTGGTAAGAGCATACTGGTGCGCCCCAGGATTCTCCTCTCATGCGAGTAAAAGAGCAATGTCATGCCTTACCTGTCTGAGAAAGAATATTGGAAAAGCAATACCTACAGAACCATCCCATATCCCACCTGCCGGCGGCCCTTTCCAGGTAATACAAATTGACTTCATTCAATTACCCCCATGTCGAAATTTGAAATATGTACTTGTTTGTATAGATGTTTTCTCGAATTGGGTCGAAGCTTTTCCCGCAGCTACAAATACCGCTATGTTTACAGCTAAGAAAATTGTGCAGGAATTTGTATGTAGATATGGTATCCCTAGAATCATTGAAAGTGATAGGGGTACCCATTTTACAGGTGATGTCTTTCAAGGAATGTGTAAGTTGATGGGAATTGATAGTAAGCTGCACACTCCGTACCGTCCACAGGCGAGTGCGAAGGTCGAAAGAGTGAACAGCACTATTAAAAATAAATTGAGTAAAGTAATGGCAGAGACAGGATTGACGTGGCCAGAAGCTTTACCCATTGTTTTGTATAGCATCAGAACCACTCCCAGGTCCCCTCTTAACCTGTCCCCTTTTGAAATTCTGTTTGGTCGACAACCGCATGTCATGATTAACCCTCAGGATGATTTGAAATGTAACAATGAAGTAACTGTAAAATACTTGATTAACATGAGTAAACAGTTGAGGAATCAAAATGATAATCTGAAGTTGGTGATTCCTGATTTACCAGATAGTAATTGTCATGACATTGAACCTGGGGATTATGTAATGATACGAAATTTTCTACGCTCAGGTTGTCTTATTGATAGATGGGAAGGACCATACCAGGTCTTATTGACTAGCACCACAGCATTGAAGGTTGCTGAGAGAGAGACTTGGGTCCATTCATCCCACTGCAAAAAGGTTGCCGATCCAGAGAAGTCCCGTGATAAGGAACAGACGGTAGAGGTTGTATCACTGGAGTGTCTGTTCCAGGAGGACTGAGGCGGCACCTGAGCCTTGAAGACCGAAAGCAGTTGTCGACTCCCTTCTCCCTTTTATTGTTTTTCTCCACTTCCCAGCCCCTCTCCCTTAAGATTTCTTTTTCCCCCTTCTCATTCTTCTCTATTTTTTCCTCAAAGATGGACTTGCCCCAAGAGACTGTGATCCGGATTTTGATGTTAACCATGATGTTGGCCAGAGCAGTCTGTTCCGGCGAGAGTACCATAGAGGTCGAGAGAGGTTCTGGAATGGGTTCCGATTATGATGATGGAGGCGTAGTTTTCCAAGATCAACCAAACCAACAAGCAAAGGCGAGTATCAGAAAACGATCCGATAGAAGAAATTGTGATGGATTGTTAGCTGAAGAAAATTGTATCTGTAGGCTCTGTGATAATCTGGTTGAAGATGGATGCATAAAGAAATGCCAATCTAGTTTTAATATCCATATGGACCGGCATCCATTGAGTGACTATCACTCTCTAGTGGGTAACGTGTTAAACCAAACAGATTGTTGGGTATGCTCTCAAGTACCTCAGGGTCACAGTAAATCAGGGCTAGTACCATTTCCTTTAACGTTAGGGGAGGTACTTGAGCTAAGTGGTGGGAGACCGGTGGACCGGAGGTTTAACATCTCCAGCCCTCCTAGTTTGAAGCTCCACCAATACCATGTGGATAGGTCCCTCTTATGTTTTAACATCTCCAATCCCAGAAAACCGGGAAATTGGGAAGTGTCATGGAGCAACCTTACCATGACCTTTTCACACAGAGCAGATAGAATGCCTACAGATACAGAGCTCGTACGCCACATAACCAGTAGAGGAAAATCTTTCCGGTATCGATATACCTTAGGAAGTAGGATTACTAGAGTTGGAGAGGTATCACCAGGATACTGTGCACATATCGTACAAACCGATACGTGCATTAGGCAGATGGAAGAATTAGGGTCAGGAGATTTCACCTGGAAGGTTTGTAACATGGTCATGTCCTTCTCCGTCCCTTATGTTCTCCCCGATGATGCATATTTCATATGCGGGAGAAAGGCGTACAAGTGGCTTGCCCCAAACTCTGAAGGATTGTGTTATATTGGAAAAGTATTGCCTGAAGTGATGACTGTTACACATGACAAAATGCAGGACATACACCGTGGTGCCCAAGCTCCTTATACTCACACTCATTACGAGCACCGAGTTAAAAGACAACTGTCAGAAAGGTTAGAGCATCCGGCCTCTGATCTTATCCATGAATCCACCGGGATTCAGGTTCTAGTAGCGTTAGATTTCACTCGTACCGCTCGAGGAGTGATGAATTATAGATACATTTCCGCACTCGCCAATTTGTTAGATAATATCACTGAAATGTATGATGACACGTTTAGATACACTGGAAGAGAACTTCAAGCTTACAAAACAGAACTAGTTCAGCATAGGATGGTTCTTAATTATCTTACAGCAGTAACAGGCGGATATTGTGTTACATTGGCAACACAGTACGGCATAAAGTGTTGCACGTATATCACAAATAGCACCGAGGATCCGGTAGAGGTCATAGACCAAAAGATGGACGATATTCTCCAATTGAAGTGGGAATTTCGTCGAAAACACAATCTCACCCTTGCTGCTGTAGGTAATGAGCTGACTGGTTGGGTGTCATGGTTGAACCCGCGAAATTGGTTCTCCGGTTTGGGAGACTGGGCTCAAGGAGTCATAATGGATGTTGGAAAGTTTCTACTATGTATCTTGGGTGTCATTATATCGATTGGATTGATATTTAGATGCGGGCAGGCTTTAATGAGGTGCAAACAAAGTACAAAAGTGATGAGCTTGAGGAGTGAGGGAAACCGTAATTAACCTGGATTTGATTTATGACCCAATGATAGAAACCAGGATGTGATGAAAATGCGATTATACGGTCCGTTTCTTTCACCTGTTTTTCTGCTTTTTCTCCAAGATACAAAGACCCCCTTGGACGAGGAAGCTGACGAGACGAGATGTATACAGACAACGGATTGACCAAAGAAGAAGATTTGACAACTTTAAATATGGACACTTGATGAACTTTGCCATGGATCCCCAGTTTCCCTAGTACTTTTAAACTCACGCTAGCCCAACATTTTTTGTAAATCTGATGGCTCAGACAAAGCTATTTGCTCATGCCCAAGGAGCAATACAGCGCAAAGAAGACGACTCTCAACAGATACCGAACACAACTTCGACGACAGATGTACATTTCCCTGACATAGAATATCATTGCATTTTCCATAAGTGTTCTTTATCTTCATCTCTACAACCCTCAGGTAATGACACACATAGACGATAGGGAATACAGGCACAGATATCAGCAACCACATACCTCCCCCATTCATGTATCATCAACTAAAATGTGCTCCCCATTTTGTTCAAAATCCGAAAAGAGCTCGGTAAAGTTTGACAGCCCATCCGCAGACCTGTACCACAGGATAAGAAGGAATTCAAATGTATACTTCGCAATACCTCGAAGCTTGATTTACAACACGTATGGCACGATGATACATGACCCCCCAAACATGGATTCATACACACATGCTTCTGCTATCTCACTAGGTCATACCCTCTTCACACCTTCTCCTCTCTCCTCCCTTACCCAACCATGGAAATCAATTAACCCCTGACTTGCATTTTTCTCCTTAAATGTTTTGTGGCAGTTATTATTGACTGCCAAAGGGTGGACTGTCAAAGTCAGAAAAATGTCTCAATGCACGTTGCCATATTTGCACCGCACACTGGTCCGCGCTGCGCGTGCGTACGCTCTCCCGTGGAGGCGCATACCCGCAATAGCGTGCACTCGCAGGCGCGGTATGCGTATTTACGGTAGAGTTTATGTAGTCGTAGCGTGCGACTCATTCGTTACAAATGTTCACAATTAATGTAGTTTATAGATCATGGTCCCTTTGATAGATTCTGAAAGTTTGGTTAAAATACAATGTCCCAGAGCTGAGGAATCCCTCTTTATATCGTACGAAGGGTCTAACAGGAATCATACAGCAGTGTTTGGTACCCATCGGAAGAGTATTTAATTAGCAATATTCCGGTGTTGGTTTGGAGCGTATTAATCGCTCGTGCGAATAGTTATGGACATAAGAAGTTTATGTCCATTTCTATTATTTACACATACTCAGGTATGCGGCGGGAAACCCAGTTTCCCACCCACCTGAGCTGTTGGAAATCGTCACAGCCCACCTGTATGAATCACCCTATGACCTTTTGTTATGATGCAGGGCCGAATTCCTTCGGCCAATGGACAATGGGATTGTAGGACCATGAGATTGCATTGTGTGTGGGGCATAAATAGGCAGGCCGACCACATCCAGCGCTCACTCTCTCATCAACGGTTATCTGCTGATAGCCGGGAGCTGGATATCGAGGCGCAGGCGATCATACCCTTTGTGCGTAAGTTTCTCTCCGTAATCATTGTCTTTCTGTGAGCCAATTTCTCTCATCTCATCTCTCTCTCTCTCTCTCTCTCTCTCTCTCTCTCTCTCTGTTCTGTTCTCTCATATCTCCCATAGTATTATAGTATTGTATTGTATTTCATTTAGGTCAGAGTAGTATTGTCTTTTTGTATTTTAGTTCTGTGGTTAGGAAGTCTCTGTTATATTGTAGTGTATCATTTGTACTGTTATCCCCTTTTACAAGTATATTAGATATAATACAGTTAATAGGCTTTGGAACCTAAACCAGTATCTGTGTGTTTTCTATAGCGTTAAGTGTTCACTTGAGCGTCGGTGACGCTCAAGCAGCTTTGTAGTTAGTCAGGTTACACAAGGTTGCACTTACACCCTGTACTCACATTAAGGTATTCAGTGTATTTCATTGGTATAAGGTTTTATCATAAAGGTATAGTGTTGTGAGCGTCTGCATCGCTGGTGACCTCCTCGTGGTCTCGAGCGTAAGCTACGCCATAGCGAATCATTACCCTAGACATAACCAATAACGTGTCCTGTGATCCCTGGGCCGTGAGCGAACGTGACGCTTGAGCGTCTCGCCTACGGCTGAGCGATCGTTACGCAACTAGCGTACCATTACGGTACTTCTTAAGTAAACAGCGTACAGTGTTCTTAGCTTCATAAAGGGTTGTTTATACGACAAAGGAATTTAGCATTGTCAAAAGACTCTAATGTTCTCGCAGCTTTAACTGAAGCTAGGAGAAAACTTAATACCGTCAACCTTTCCCATACTTAACGTGCAATTTCTAAATTAAACCAAAAATTATTGACTCTAGGAAATAGAGCTAGTAAACTATTAGCAAGAAAACTAAGGAGCAAAAATATAATTAATAGAATTAAAGCACTATCCAAATCAGATGGTTCTTTATCCTTGAATCTGAAATATATTGCTAATCAATTCGCTTCCTACTAAGAAAAGCTTTATAACCTGAATAGCGATATCTCCACCCTACAACCCTCACCGTCTCTTATAGAATCCTTTTTAGACTCGATTAACCTACCATCGATTTGACCTGTAGACGTTTCTGCATTATGCTCTCCTTGGACTAATGATGAACTGCATTCTGATTTAAAATCTCTTAAAAGAGATAAAGCCCCAGAGACGGATGATTTAGTAATAACTTCTATACTTCTTTTCAGGACTCCCTTTCTACTACCCTATTAAATCTGTATAATAATGCCTTTCATACTCCCTTCCCGGCATAAATGTTAGAGGCTCAGATAGTTACAATACCCAAACCTGGCAAAAATCCGACTCTATGCCAGACTATAGACCTATAGCATTATTAAGTACAGACATAAAGATTTATGCTAAGTTAATAGCAAATAGGCTTAATCCACTGATCCCCACCCTGGTAACCCAGATAACAATTTTCTCTATTTTGGAAACATACTCCGCTTAGCAGATTATTATTACTTTCTCTTGATGCAGAGAAGGCTTTTGACAGGATGTATAGGCTGTACATGACTAGGGTTCTTGTCAGGTTTGGATTTTCAGGTCAGTTTCTGCAAGCTATTCTACATTTATACTCCTGCCCCACCACTCATGTTTTTAGCAACAGATTTCTCTCAAACTCTTTCCCTATATCAAATGGAACCCGCCAAGGGTGCCCTCTCTCACCGCTAATTCTCGATTTAGTGATTGAACCCCTTGGTGGAAAAGAATAAAACTTCTACACAGATAAGTGGGCTTATAATAGGTGCTATACATCATAAAATCTGTCTTTTTGTGGATGATGTGCTCTTATTTATAACAAAACCAGAAATTTCTCTTCCAGCTATTCATGATATCCTCCAGGATTATACTAATGTATCATATTATAAGCTAAACACATCCAAAACTGAAGTGATCCCCTTCGGTATAGATAAACCTCTTCTTGACACATTAAAATACCAATACAGTTATTCTTTACGAACCTCTTTCTTACAGTATCTAGGAATTAAAATCCCTTTTTACTTACAAGAAGTAATACCATTTAATTACCTTCCTCTCCCTGCCCAATTTACAGACCTCACAAAGAAATGGATAAACTATGATATATCCTGGAAGGGACGTCTCTCTTCGATTAAAATGATGTTACTACACAAAATCCTTTACCTGTTTAGAACCATTCCGTATTTGGTTCCAATTACATTACTAAATAAATTTTATTCTATTATATCCAACTTCCTCTGGAAAGGTAAGAAACCTAGGATAGCTAGAACTCGTCTACAAAGATCTAAAAGGAGTGGTGGCCTAGCCTTTCGCAGTTTGGAGTTATACCAACAAGCCTGTCTGCTTGATCAAATGAAAGACTGGATTTTTCCTGGACCCTCGAAACCTTGGGTAGATATAGAAAAAGTATGTGCCAGGGTGACCTGATATGGACCAGGACCATGTGCCTTAAGTAACCTGATATGGACCAGGGCTAATCATAGACCACCCTCAGCCATTTCCTTAAAAAGTGTTTCAAACACACTGATAGTCTGGGATAAATTAGTCTCTTCCTTGGCCAACTTTTCTCTTCCTTCCTCCAGTTTGTCCCTTCTAGTTGTAGGGAAACTAATCCCTGACCTTTATCTACAGAACTGATAAGATTTAGGTATTCTCTCGATTAAGGATCTATATGACAACTTGGCTCTAAAATCTTTCCAACAACTACAAACTCAATACTATATCCCGACTAAGGATTTTTATAAATAGATGGGAATTACAGTTGAAAATAACCTTAACAGATGAGAGTTGGAAAAAAGAATATTTTCAAATGTTTTTCGAATGTCCAGGTGTATAAATCATTCAGAAATTATGTTTAAAACTATCTATGGTCTATACCACACTCCAGTTAAATTGCACAAAATGTGGCCCACCTCTTCTAAATTTTGCTGGAAACTATGCGGCTTTGAAGGAACTTAACACACATATTTTGGCTCTGCTCCCAAATCAAACCATTATGGATTGAAGTATCCGAATTGATTAAGCAGGTCACATATGTCTCTCTCCCATTTCTTCCTGAAATTGCATTTTTACATCATTGTCCCCCTTCCTTAAAAAGTGTTAATACATACGTTATAGGTCATATATTGATAGCTACTAGAGCGGTTATAGCCCATTATTGGAAGAGGATGGATCCCCCAACACTGACAAAGATTATATCCTATGTCAAGAGGAGCTGTGACATGGAAACTATAGGGTTTAAATACTCTATGGCCATATCCTCCCCCCTGAGGAAATGGTTGGCTTGGTCAGACTTCGGTGCTTCTCATACCGCCTGACCACTAATTTACAATAGGGAAGTTATATTAGTAACCTCTTACACAATTAGTGGGTTTGTTGTTTTCATTTTTTCTTTTCTTGTCTTTTCTTCTTCGTGAAATATTTCTTATGAAGTGTTTACCTGATTTATATGACTAACCCTCATTAACTTTTAAAATATACTTACTTGCGAGGTAGACGTTTCCATTGCCATGGATTCATGGATGGATGCTATTGGTTCATGCGCTATACTCGTTTTTATTTATTGATTGATAATGATTTTCGCAGTTTGTAATTCCTGTTTTCCATTTTTCCTCCCCCCCCCTCTTTCTTGTGCTTTAATGTTATTGCAGATTGATTATTATGTTGAGATGTATTTTTTGTATGTTACCAATAACTTGGATAATCTGTAATGTAATAATAATATTTCTTAAATAAAAATATTTCAGTTAAAAAAGAGAATAATAAAATAATAATGTTAACTTTAGAAATGCTGGATAATTTCAGTTAGAATTGTTTGGGCACATGAGCTCTAAATTTATTCTTAATAGTATTTCTAAGACAATGGGTTCAATTTCATTAGAAACAATGTAAAATCGCTCATTCCAGTGCAATATACAGGCAATGTGCTGTGTGTTCAATACCCATTCATACAGTCACCTCAGTTCATGCATTTTAATACACACCTCTATGGGGCATCAAACTTAAATGTACAATGCAGGTGTGAATTAGGGGCATTTAGGTACAATGTAGGGCGCCATTATCAGAGTTCATATTTAGTTGATAGTTTAGTTTAGTCATTAGTGGGACATTGATAATGTTCTTCCATCACTACAATAAACATACAAAGCAATTTCACTAAGTCAAGAACTTTGTTACTGGTACAGTAGGTGAATCAAAGTCATATCACCTTGACCCCACAAATAAAAATTGTTTGCTGCTGAGTGCTGTACTGTTGCCATTAGCAAGTTGAGCTTATACTATTTCTGTTGATAATTTTATTTCTGAGCATTACTCTGAATTGTATTTCTACTTTCTACTTTTAAATTGAATCTCTTCTTCCAGTAATTTAATTGAACATTCTTCATGATCTGTAGTCTTTTCACATCCCACTTGTGCTCTGTAGAAATCAGTGAAAAATAAATAAAAAGAAAATCATACCTTTAAACCCACCCATACTGATAGCTGGTGAGATTATTGTACAGCCAGCAGTGCACATTGGGAAGTATCATCATTGGGTCTGATACTGAGTTGGGAGTAAAGAAAAAAGGAGTAACATTGCACCTTGGTAAAACCATGTTGCACGGCAGGTGAATCAGATTTAAGTGTGCAGAGAGAGTTATAACTGGCCATGCACCTGAAGATTATCTGTCCAACCAACCAAACAACTCACAGGTTGGAATGCAAATCTGGTAATGTATGGGAGTAAATTACAATCGACCATTTCCTCTCAAACACTGAAAAATGTATAAAAATGGCCATTCAGTCAAATTGTTGTTTTTTTAACCAATTTGACTGAACAACAATTTTTGTCCATTTTCCGGAATTTGTGAGTAAATGGCTGATTATCTTTCACTTCCATACATTACCAGAAATTGGTTGGTTAGTTGGTTGGACAGATAATCTTAAATTGTATGACCATCTTAAGATATGACAGAGGCATATCCAAATTCAAATCTAAAGTGCAGTTAAAAAATTCAGCTGTCCTGCATTTGCTGACTACATGTAAAATCAAATTAAAAAAACAGTGGCCAGGATGTAATGAAGTCCGAGTTCAGTGGCTGTGCGGGATGCCGGCTGAACTTTTTTTAAAGGGACAATAACTTACAAGGCATGGTTTAGCCTTGTAAATGATTGCCCCTTTAAAAAAAGTCTGACTTCATTACATCCCAGCCATTGTCTGTAATCACCAGTTGCGCTGGAAGGAATTCGCCTGGACAATAGTAAATAATATCACCAAACAGATTTATCAATAATAAAGCATCTCATAACAGAATATTTAAATCATTGATGCCAAGGACTTCATCGTTCTGTTATATGATTTACATGCAAAAGCAACCAGTATTTATCTTGCATGCAAAAATAAATTAATGTACTGTATTTGACCTCCCCCCTACCTCTTGCATTGCAACCTAGTTTCTTCTAGAGAGAAAGTTGTTATTGCTGTTACAGCACACCTGAACTCATAGCTCACTTACCGGGTCTGGCGGTATTGGTTTCCTGGGGTGTGACAGGTGGAAATGGCTCCCATAGGGGCGCATGCTTATCTGTTTGAAATTTAAAGAGGAATGTGTGCCAAAATGTGATATCACATTCGACATCAAATTAGAATCTCCTCCCTATAAAAGGGAGTCTCTGAGCACTGACAAGCACTTGTTGCCAAACCATACTCCAGCATAACAGACTCAGTGCTTTCTTGTGAATTTCCTATGCAAAATTATTTGTCTTGCTTCCTGTCTGTTCCTTGTACCCATGTTGTCCCATCAGGTTTGGCAGTTTAAAAAAAATGATAGGAGTCGCTGGGCTTCTTTATTTTTCCTAGACATTGTAGGTGCTTAAATAAGACATTGAAAATTAACACACATATAAAAAAAAATGTGTGTGTGTGTGTGTGTGTGTGTGTGTGTGTGTGTGTATATATATATATATATATATATATATATATATATAGAGTCCAATCGAGCACGGCACTCAGAGACAAAAAATAGAGTTAATTTATTATGTCAGTGGTATATATACTGATTTTGATTTATTGATTGATAAAGATTATGGGGTATATTCAATAAGAGTGGGCTCCATTCCGACACGCAGTTGTCGGAACGGACCCGACAACCCCTATTCAAAAGAGCGGGCAAATCCGACTGTCGGATTTGTCCACTCCCGGTGTCTTGTCCTGCCTGCTGCTGGGTGCGCTGACAGCAGTGGCAGGGGGAGCTGTCAGCGCACCGGGGTGGGGAGGGAAGGGGAGCTGTCAGCAGCTGCCGTGGGAGGGATGTCTGCGGCAGTGGGGGCAGCAGCAGGAGAGCAGCGGAGGAGGATGAGATGGAGAGGAGATGGGGGAGCAGCGGCTGCAGCAGCGGAGGCTCACGGCGGCATCCACCCGGCTCCATCAAGCAGGACCTCGCTTGCTGAAGCCGGGTGGAGGCTGCTGCTGGGTTCCTGCTCTACCCGCGGCCCCCCCCTTCCATCTCCTGCTCTCAGTTTACCTCACCTCAATCCAACTTTTTTGAAAGTCTGATTGAGATTGTCGGAAACGGGGCTAAAACCTGTTAGGCCGCCCATCAGCGTACAAACCGACAAGTTGGGTTTCCCGACTTGTCGGAATAAACGGGGCCCTAATGAATAGGTTGGAACCCCTTCTGATCTAAAACTGTCAAAAGCTGCCATCTTTCCGACAAGCCGGCAGCTTCCGACAGTTATTGAATATACCCCTCTATATATATATATATATATATATATATATATATACCGCAGCATCATACCACTAAAGAAGAGTGCCGGGACATTTGTTGTTATTTGTAATATATATATATATATATATATATATATATATTACAAATAACAACAAATGTCCCGGCACTCTTCTTTAGTGGTATGATGCTGCGGTGCCCTCCTGGAGGTATGGTGAATCCACAGTATAGTGTAAAAATGAAAAGGCAGCACTCAGACAGACTTGATAAGATGGGCAGTTTTTTATTGAACCGACATGTTTCGGGGATAAATCCCTTCCTCGGGGCTTTATATATATATATATATATATATATATATATATATATATATACCGTATAGTTTATTTGAAGTCAATGTTTCAGCCTACTGCAAAGCTTTTATCTAGACCACAAAAGTGCAAAATAGCAACCAACAAAGAGAACAGAAGAATTGATACTGTTTTGAAGGGAAAGGGTTGTCACACCAAATATTGATTTGATTTAGATTTATCTTCTGTTCATTCACTTTGCATTTTGTTAATTGATAAAAAATAAACTATTAACAGTTCTATTTTTTAAAGCATTCTTACTTTGCAGAAATTTTCCCATACCAGCCTAAAACTTTTGCAAAGTATTGTATACTGTATGTATATTGTAAATATATCAGTATAGAATTGTATTTTCGAAAAGGGGATTAATGCTGACGCAAGTACAGTACGACAAGTGTTTTTCAAGAAAAAATAAACTACTTTTTGGGAGGGACAGTAAATTTGGTTAAATATTTATAAGATGAGTTAGAAGTATAAGAAATACTAATGGTATTTTCGGATAATAAAATATCTTCTGAAAAAAAGAAAGTATAAGTTTTGTTCTATTGATGCTGGAATGTGATGAGAACAAACATCAAAAAAATTGTCTTAGTACAAGACTGAGAAAATGCTCAGTTTGCAAGTTTCAGTTATTAGAAATATAATACAAACAATGTTAAAGAAAAGTTTCAAAGAATGATGAAATAAATGATCACAAAACTCTTAATTTCCAGCAATTCGGTTTATACTCAGCATGTAGGTATACAAACTGCACAATGTATAACAGATTTGTGCTTATTAGTAAGTGCTGAAGGGCATAATAGAATCAACACTGGACAATTACATGACTGATGTCAATAAAAATTATTAGTGTCTGCAAAGCCCAGCATCAGCTGCATTATGTGAATTACATTTTCTCCTGCAGGGTAATGTGCTCATTAAAGGTCTGTACACTATATAGTTGCAAAATGATTTTGTTCTACTGTTTACAGAGGCTGGGCTCTGATGGAGCTGTTTAAGCCCACAACAGAGAATTTCATTCTAGGTGTGAGTATAAACATTTTTTTTTAAACTCTTTATTTATAATAGGAGAAACAATCAAGTGCTCAAAATACAATTAGACGTACAACAAAGTACAAAAAGTTCTCCTAAAGATTTTTCAAGAATAAATTCAACACAGAAGAAGCGGGGGGGTCCCACAAGGGGGGGGGGGGGGGGGGGACAACAGACAGACAAGGAAGAAAACGAAGGGGAGCAACAGAAGAGGGAAAGGAGGAAACGGGAAGGGGAGAAGAAGGGTAGACACAATCGAGCCAAACCAAGCCGAACGAAGCCATATATTGAAAGTTAAACCAAACATATCAATATGCCGTGTATAAATAAAACAGTATACAGATATACATGTAAGAAAGTTACTACCTAATTCCCGAGAGACTGCTAGAAGCGGTAGGTAAACGTCCGGAGGGAGAAGACAGGCGCAGCGTGGCAAACAGTTCAAGAACGTCTGAACATCTGAACAGGGGGGCATTTTGGGTATCAAGTAGAGGGAGACATCTTAAGCAACCAGGGACTCCATACGAGTTCAAATTTGTGTGGACAGTCATGCAGATAATAAGTGACCCTTTCCATGTTAGCAACAAACCAAATGTAATTATTTAGCGCAGAAACAGTAGGGGCATCGGGAGACTTCCAGTTCTTGGCTGTCAAGGATTTAGCTGCCACCACTATATGGGAAAACAGCTTATTCAGAAGCGGGTCAAGATCCGGGTACGGCCGCGACAACAAAAATACTCAAGGGCCCAACGCGAGGGGAAGGCCAGAGAGGGACTTCAATAAGTTAAGCACCCTATTCCAGAAGTAAGCTATACGGGGGCAGGTCCACCAAATATGGAGGAGGGTTCCCCGATGTCCACATCCTCGCCAGCAAACCGGGGTGGCAGAAGGGAACATCGTAGACAATTTATCCGGGGTGTAATACCACCGGTAATACAGTTTATAGGATGTTTCCTTAAGTTGAGTTGAGATAGAGCTTTTAGCTATGCCCTCTCGTACCTCCTCCCAACAGGCATCATCCGGCGGGGGGCGCAAGTCCCTCTCCCACTCCCGTTCATGGCAAGTCTGCGGGCCCAAGGAAGCCCCAACTAACATTGAGTATATCAGCAAAATTAGACCTCTACATATAGGTTTTTTGGTGCAAAGAGATTCAAAGGGGGTAAGATCCTGCTGAACTTTGGGTTGAGGTAGCTAGAATAGGGTGTGTCGGATCTGGAAATATTCAAAGAAGGGAGGGGAGAGAGTGGAAAACTTACATTTGATATCGGCTATCGTCATCCAACGGTTCTGGAGGTAGAGATCATGTACCACATGAACTCCCGCACTAGACCAAGGGGTGAAACGAAGGGTTGAAACCCCAGCGGGAAAAGCAGGGTTATCCCAGAAGGGGGTGAGAGGGGAGCAGGGGGAGGACAGTTTATATTTCTTGAGGGAGTTATGCCAGATAGAGAGATGGAATTTGAGGGAAGGAGAAGAGTCCGTCAGAGTGAGCTGGTACGGTTTGCCAAGACCCCAAAGCGAAGCCAATATACGAATCCCCAAGGAGAGAGCCGCCATGTCCACCCAGGCAATAGAGCCACGGGGTACAAAGGAAGCCACTATTTGGCTCAGGTGGCTAGCCAGGTAATAAAACCTGACATCCGGGAATCCCCGGCCACCTGCGGAACGAGGGAAGAACTGCAAAAGCTATTCTTGGAGGTTTATCGTTCCATACAAACTTGACAAATGAGGTCTGGGCATCCCTAAGAACCTTCTCCGGGACCTTGACAGGTAAAGTTTAAAAGAGGTAGAGGAGTTGCGGCATGACTGTCCTTTTAAGGGCAATTATCCTACCCAGCCAGGATATGATATGGGACCTCCATCTCGCCAGGTCAGATTTAATCTTAGCAAACATGCGTGGGAAGTTTTCAGAATATAGGGAGCTATAGTGAGATGTGATATAGACTCCTAAGTACTTGATCTTATTGGTTTGCCAGCAAAGGTCATAGGAGGCCTGTGGATCACGTTTTTTGGTCTCCTGAAACATATAATAATAATAACATGGCTTCAGATTTAACAAAGTTAATTTTATATCCTGATAGGGAACCGTAGTCCTCTATAACCTGATACAAGGCAGGGAGCGAAGACCGTGGCTGAGTGAGGGATAACAGTACATCATCTGCAAAAAGTGAGATCTTAAACTCCTGTGAGCCCACCCTCACCCCTCGGATTCTACCAGAGTTCCTTATCACAGCAGCCAGGGGTTCTATGACCATGGCAAATACCAGGGGGGAGAGAGGGCAACCCTGCCTCGTACCATTGGATAATGGGAAGGGAGCGGACAGCACTCCGTTAGTAAGGACCTTAGCTATAGGGGAGGAGTAGAGAGCAGAGACCCCCGTCAAAAATTCAGCCGATATCCCAAACACCTGTAGGGTCTGAAACAAGAAGGGCCACGATATGCGGTCGAACACCTTTTCAGCTCTTCTAGTGTTATCCCTGGCTTGACGGCCAGGAAAAAAACCGACCTGGTCATAATGAATCAGACCAGGGAGCACACCATTGAGACGGGTAGCTAAAATTTTGGCATAGAGCTTAATGTCCAGATTCAATAGGGATATCGGCCGATAGCTAGCGCAGTCTCGAGGGTCTCTACCCTCTTTGTGGATAACTATTATTCTGGCCTCCAGCATGGTGCTTGGGAATGGGGTGCCATGCAGTACAGCATTCAACAATACTCTAAGGTGTGGGATTAAAATGGGGGCAAATTTCTTATAATATGATGCCGAGAAGCCATCGGGCCCCGGAGCTTTGGAAGATTTAAAGGACTTCAGGACGGCAGCAATTTCCTCATCTGTTATATCTTTATTCAATTCCGAAGAAGCACAGTCAGACAGTTTGGGGAGTTTAGCCTTCCTAAGAATTCCAAGATTAAGACATCTGGGGGGCCAGAACCTGGGTTGACAGGATTTAAATTATAGAGCTGAGCATAAAACTCCTGAAATGCCTTGTTTATGGCATCCGGGGCATACGTGATCTCGCCTGACGTAGTATGTACCGCCAAGATATTATTCCGAGTGCGTTGTGCTCGTAGACGGGATGCCAGCATCCTATCCGCTTTATCTCCTTTCTCATAGAAGGACTGGTTAAGCCTCTGGAGGGTCCTAGCCGTGCGCTCTGACAAGAAAAGAGACAACTCAGACCGTGCCCTCAGCAAAATCTCTAAATTAGCAGGGGTAGGGGATAGCTTATGTTGTCTTTCAAGCGCCTGCGGTCTAGTGGACAGGGAGAGGAAATTCAATTCCTGTGACTTTTTGTTCCTAGCAGATTGACTTATCAAATGACCACGGAGAACAGCTTTATGTGCTTCCCACAATATGATAGGTGAGGTCTCTGGAAGGTCGTTAAGTAAGAAATAATCAGTAATGTGACCTTTAATCAAATTAGTTAATTCCGGATTAATAATAGGGAGTCATTCAATCGCCAAGAGGCAGGGGGAAGGGGGGGCAGGGAGCAATAGACTGGATCTCAGCAGTGATCGGACAATGGTCAGACCATACCATACGAAATATACCTGTAGACTTCAGTTTAGATGAAAGGTCCCGGCTGAGTAGGATCATATCGATCCTAGAGTAGGATTTATGTACAGGGGAGTAGAATGTGTAGTCCCTAGTAAGTAGGTCAGTGAGTCTAAGGGAATCAAATAATAATTGAAGCTTCAAAAGATCTAACAGTGCGAGAGATCCCGGGGATGGGCGTTTGGGGGTAGAAGAAAGAGAGGAGAGAGGGGAGGATCTGTCTAGCGAGGCATCCAGAACCTCATTAAAATCACCGGCCACTATGATCTCCCCTTGGCGGAGCCTAGTTATGCGTGGATTCAAACCCCTAAAAAAGGCAGACTGATTTTGGTTCGGAGCATAGACATTAACAAGGGTACACAGGGTGTTGTTAAGTTTCCCAACAAGGATTAGCCATCTACCAGATTTATCTGCATGACTGTCTAATAACTCAAACGTGAGGTGAGCAGCGAGCAGGATGGAAACCCCCCTTTTTTTTGTGAGTCGCATCACAAGCATGGAATGTATGTGGAAAGAATTTAGATTTTTAGTCAGGGTGGAGGGGCTTTTTAAAGTGGGTTTCCTGCAAGAAGACCAAATCACCTCTGGCCTGTTTAAGAGAAAGAAAGAGCTTGGTGCGTTTGGTGGGGCTGTTCAAACCTTTAACATTGTGGGAAAATATCCTAAGGGCCATGACAATCAACTCTCTGGAATGCTGCGTCTCCTCCCTCCGGACACTGCATCACTGCAGTAGACCAAACAGAAAACATTAGAAACAGGCATGGCAATCGGCAAACATCAATGAACGGCTTAGTGAAAGAAAAGAGAAAAGAGAACAAGACAGATAGAGTTCAGGGAAGGTAGGGAAGAGGGGAACGTTGGGGACCAGAAGAAACGACATCTGGTCTAACATGCCGGTCAGGAAATGACAGAGAAGAGTCACTAAGTGACAACAACCGGACTCGGGTATAAGACCCAGTAGGGGGGACGCAGCCCAGCCAGGCCAGGCGCATCAGGCACAGCAGACACTCAACAACATGTGTCCCGAGTCTAGGGACCAGTGGTAAAAGGGGAAAAAAACGGGACTTAGCGTCCCAGAACCTACTACCGAGTAGGGCAACTAATAACGAAAATGAGACTATCCAGAGCTAAAAAAAAAGTCAAGTCTGGGGTAGGTAACAGAGCTAATCTACATCCAAGAAAGGGGTGTCAGTTCCCATACAGGGGGGGGACGAGACATGATAAATACCTAAAATGATCTAATACAAGGGGAAAGGGCTTTTGCTCTTGCACGCACACCGAATGTGTGGAGCAGGGCGGATCTAAAAGTTAAGGCTGGAAAATAAAGAAACAAAGTAAAAAATTAAAGAAATTAGCCCCTCACAACATATGCATAAACAAAAATACAAAACCACAGAATGAAATGGCATTAGGACATGTACGACATCAGGTGGCAGGGCCAGCGGAAGCAGATTTCCTCGCCGAGGGCACTTTCGTCCAGTCCCGGCTCAAGGATCGTCGAGGGGTGGCAGTCGACTCCATAGGTGAGGCCACATGTGCCCGCTGCGGGGAAACAAATGAGGCCGGTGGAGGGGAGAGGCCCAAGGAGTGCAAAAGTCCTTGCGCTTCGGCCAGGTCCCTAGCCGAGTGGAGGCGGGTGTGATGCCACACCAAAATGCGAAAGGGGAAACCCCATCTGTAGCGAATGCCATTGTCCCGAAGCACCGAGGTGATAGGCCTGAAATCCTTTCTCTTAGTCAGAGTAGCGGGAGCAATGTCTTGGAAGATTTGGAGCGAGTGGCCCAGGAATAGTACGTTGGAAATCTTCCTAGTTTCTCTAAGGATGGCCTCCTTAGTCATGTAGTAGTGGCATCTCAGGGTGACATCCCTAGGCAGAGCAGAGTCTTGTGATCTAGGGCGTAGAGACCTATGGGCCCTATCCAACAAGAGCTGGTCCTCTGGAGTCGATGGCGATAAATGCACAAACAGTTTTTTTAGATAATCTTGCAGGGGCGTCACATCAACGTCCTCGGGGACGCCTCTAATGCGCAGATTATAACGTCGCGCCCTGTTATCTTGGTCTTCTTGATGTACCAGGATGTGCTGGATCTCCTGCTTTAGACCATGAATGTCATCGCTCATGCCCTGTTGGGTAGTGATCACTTCATCCACTCTAGTCTCCAGGTGGTCCGTTCTGTCCCCAAGTTCGGCAACATCTGTTTTGAGAGAGGCTATTGCCGTGTGCACCTCCACCTGTACCGCTTGGATGGATTTCCTCGTCTCCCGTATCTCACGGAAGAGCAGCTGTAGATCTTTCCGGGTCAGCGGGGAGTGGTCTGAGTCCTCAGAGTCAGAGACATCAGGGTGCGAGGGGTTTTCTGGTCCTGTAGAGGTAGCATGGGAGTAGGCAAATTTTTTAATGCTTTGGGTCAGGTCCGCTCCACGTTGTTTTTTGCTATTTCTAGGCATGGTGGAACCCAGGGACAGAACACCCGAGAGAAGAAAAGTCACTGTAACACGTAGCTAGGTAAATCTCGGTAGTAGGGGGACAGTCCCGAAATTATTTAAACATAGATATCGGTAAAAGGAGGCCCCAAGACTCAGGGCATGTACCAAAGGATAACAAGTTAAGGGAAGCGAGCTTCATTCAGGCAAAGTAATCCCATCGAGAAAAGCCACCAGCAGGTGGAGCTCCAGTGTCAGTTATCATAGACGGTGTGACACATCCGGGGTTCTGAAGGCGTATAATAGAGGCAGAAATACTCCCAGCATGTGGGGCACAGGGGGATCCCCCTCTAAAATCCCACACTGTGGTGCAGTGAGTACAGGACCCCAGCAATGGGGAAGGTATAGGAGGAATCCAGCTAGGATGGGGATAGGGATATATGCTATGGGGGGTGGAAATTACCTTTTTTTGTCCCCACATCACTGTTTTCCCCCAAAGATCCTAGGTGACAGGGTGCAGTGCCCAGCATGTGGAGGGCCCCAGCCACGGACCAGCCAGTAGCCAAGGAACCCCCCAATTACCCCCAGCTGCCTGGGGAAGCAGGAGCTCTGGTTTTCCCTCAATCAAAATGGCCGCCGGAGTTAAGGGAGGGCGAAGAATCCAGAGCCCAGCACCCTGTGAGTGCCTCTGACCAGGCTTCCCAGGCGCCCGGAGCCAATAGATAGGAGGCGCCGGTCTAATGTTGCAGGGGGGCTCACTCCGCTCGGCCGCGGGGACTTCCGGTCCGGACCCAGGGCGCACTGCAGCTGCCGCCGTCATAGCTCCCGGCTCAGCAGGCCCCGAGGCGGACACCAGGTACGGAGCTCGCTCGTCCGCTCCACAAGGCACAGACAGGAGGGAGAGACGGGTCAGCCCAGGGGTGGAGGGAGCCGTGGACAATAGGAGGTCGGGTGCCGGGTTAGACAGGCGCCGCTTCTGTCTCCACGGCAGGGATCGCCAGATACGGGGCGCAATGGGAATTGAGCCCCCGGCTTCTGGAGGGTGTGTAGGCCCCAACCCGCAAGGAGGCAGGAGGCCCCCTCCGGCTCCGGAACTCTGCACACCAGGAACAGGGGAGGTAAAGGCGGGATACAGGGAGCAGGGACAAGCAAATATAGGCTGGGACAGGGCCAGATAAATTATATTTATAGGGTGATATGCAGGAGCTCTCCTCAGGCACGACTTCCCTGCTTGCCTGCCAGGCCACGCCCGGTGTGAGTATAATTTTAAGATTTAATCCCTTAGGTGATTCAAGGCAATGATCTGAATGAATGAAGGACTGCTATTTGATTCTTTATTTACTTGAAGGGCTATTGATAGATATCATAAGAGTATTAACTCCTTGAGGATTGTTTGAAGGGTACCTATGTTGTGTCAGTATTATGTGCACAGTACTCTGCAGTCTCTGTACTTAACTTGTATATGAACCTAACCCTGCATCTGTAGCATCAGAACAGACAGCCATAATGAAGTTCATAGACCCCTTATTAAACCTGGCATAATCATGCAGACAGAACACATGACTTCTACTACATCACCAACTCCAACACCATTACTGGTATCATAGCACTGCACAGGGTCTTCATGAGAAGTGTGTGAGACACAGCCACACACCGCACATTGCCAAGCCCACAGTACAGTCCTCTCACCTCTTCCTGGCAGAGACCAGCCTATGATGTGGTGGTGCTGAACTGGAGCCACTGACATGCTGAGCCATCCTGACCCCCAGATACATGACTAGGAATGGTGGCTCCTGATCCTGATAATTACACTCAGAGGAAAGCCACCCAAGGGCACGCACCCTGCACACCTCTTGTGCAAGTCTATGACCACAATGTGTACCCACTAAAGACTGGACCACAGTCACCAGGGGCAGATGGGGAACTGAAAGTGTTCCTGAAAAAATCCTGAGACTGGAATCATGTAGGTAGGACCATATGGCATTGAGTTTGAAATAACAGGGTACATGACAATCCTCATCTGGGCATATGCAGAAAAACATAGCAACATGGCACAATATCCTGGGTACAGTGCAGTAGAAAAAACGGGTGTAGTTAATATCCAGTCAGATATTCTGGCAGGTGGGATCCTGGTGTCGGTATTCTGGCTGCCTGGATCCTGGCCGCCAGCATTCCATACCCAACCCGAAGAAACATCTACCTCAAATTGGTACAGTGGTATAATGCTCTATCCTTAGAAAGCAGCCTAGTTTCCTAGGACTGTGTAAAATACTAAATATAGTTGATCTCTCCTTAGAGCAAATGCATACTCTAATCTAGCATAAATGTTGGGAGTTGTTAAACTTAAAGATCCATAATTATGGAAAGCTTGCCTAGATGACCTATCCAAGGATAGAGAGGACCAAATAAAATGCAGGCAGATGCCATCCTGTTGACTATCATGCAGTACATATAGCATCAACATGACTACACTACAGTAAATACAGCATTCCAGTAACCACAATGCAGTACAGACAGCATCCCTGAAACTGTAATACAGTACAGACAGCATACCAGTGACTGCCATACAGTAAGGCAACAACCCAATGTTTACCATACATTAAATAGCATCACAATGACCATCATTACAGTACAGAGGGCATCCCAGTGACTGCTATCCACTATTTATGTTAGGAAACTTCTGTACAATTTACATCAGACCCCTAGAGCACCAGTGAGGGTCTCCTGCCTACAATGACTGTCGTTCCAGCAATATGCTATTCTAATGTAAAACAGGAATGTACAGACATGTACAGACATTAAAACTGATAGTTGCATGGATTCCTCAATGAGGCACTATGCAGGCAGTAAGTGCGGGCTTTAACCATTAGAGTAGTACAAATCCATAACAACAGTACAATACTAAGGCACTGGTGATATTCAGAGGAGCAATAAATATATAGATCTGCACCACAACTTTGATTGCAGTAGCATTGGTTAACACAATGACTTCTTGCTGTTCACAAAAGATATCCAAAGCAAGAGAGATATACAGAGCCTCTAATAATTAGAGCAACAGTAGAAATAAAGTAAAACATAGAAATAGAAATAAAGTAAAACAGTAGAAATAAATTAAAATCACAGTAGAACTCCATGACTGAGAGATATATTTAAAATGGAAAGAAATCCAATATAGAAGTAGCAGTGGTAATTGACCATGGTTTCCAGCAAGTCACAGGTGGAGTTCACAACAGTGATAAATGCATAGATATCACAGCTTGTACTATGAACAACAGAGGCAATACGAAGTAATCAAGTACTTACCTGAGTAAGTCACTTCAGGAAACATAGTTAGGGAATTAGGAACTGTTACTGGAACAGGGACAGAATTACAAAGCTCCGACAATAAACTAGAAACTATCACCAGCCGTGTGGAGTAGCGCTGGCTGCCTTTTAACAAGAACAGGGACCAATCAAGTAAGAGCAACACAGTCCAGCCCCTAATAACATTAACAGACGCAGCTGAAAAGCTGCATGTACTAGAAACATCCCGGCCGCTAGGCAACAGCGCAGAGTCCCGCCTGCTAGCAACCATCGGGACCATCAATCAGTGTGGCCAGCATGATGCGGCATCCAGTGGCGTAACTAGAAATTTTTCTCCCCCAAACCAAAAAATTCTTCGGCGCCCCCCATACCCCCCATAATTGGCACTAGTAAAGGGAGAAATATGCGCGTGCTGTAGGTGCGCGCTGCCAAAAAGGGGTGTGGCTTCGTTGAAATGGGCGTGGCTTCGCGCAAAGGGGCGTGGCCTTGCAGGAAAAGACTACCTTATACCCCAGTTTTGCAACCTGCATGCCCAGACGTTAGCCACCTCAGGAAAGAAAAATAATCCTGATTCATGCCCCTTACATTATTTGTCATTTTTCCTCCTTATAGTAATGCCCAGTATACATTATTCCACATACTGCAATGGCTTTAGCCATTATGCCACACACAACAATGCACATGACACAATATGCACACACTGTAATGCCCCCGACACATTATGCCACACACCGTAATGCCCCCGACACATTATGACAGGAATCGCAATGCCCGTTATACATTATGCTACACACCGTATCTGTGACACAGTATGACACATACCGCAATGCCCGTTATACATTATGCCACACCGCAATGACCCCGAGACATTATACCACAATGCCCGTGATATAGTATACAACACACCGTAATGCCTGACACATTATGACACACACCGCAATGTCCGTGATACATTATGCCACACACCGTAATGCCCATTACACATTAAGTTCTACAGTAAGGCTTCTAATTACTTTTAAATTACCTCCTCGTTGCCAGGGGTTTCATGCTCTTTGTTCCATGCACGGTGCCAGGGGTTTTCATGCTCAGGGTGTCAAGCTCGTTGCCAGGAGTTTCATGCACTGGGTGTCATGCTCGTTGCCAGGGGTTTCATGCACTGGGTGTCATGCTCGTTGCCAGGGGTTTCATGCACTGGGTGTCATGCTCGTTGCTAGGGGGTAGTGCTTGTTGCTAGGGCTGTGCTCCCAGTGCCACATATGCCCCCAGTGCCAGATATTCCCCCACAGTGCCAGGTATATGCCCCCAGTGCCAGATATTCCCCCACAGTGCCACATATGCCCCCTCAGTGCCTGCTCCCCCCAGTGCCAGATATTCCCCCACAGTGCCAGGTATATGCCCCCAGTGCCAGATATTCCCCCACAGTGCCAGGTATATGCCCCCAGTGCCAGATAGTCCCCCACAGTGCCAGGTATATGCCCCCAGTGCCAGATAGTCCCCCACAGTGCCAGGTATATGCCCCCAGTGCCAGATCTGCCCCCACAGTGCCAGGTATACGCCCCCAGTGCCAGATAGTCCCCCACAGTGCCAGGTATATGCCCCCAGTGCCAGATAGTCCCCCACAGTGCCAGGTATATGTCCCCAGTGCCAGATAGTCCCCCACAGTGCCAGGTCTATGCCCCCAGTGCCAGATAGTCCCCCACAGTGCCTGCTCCCCTCCCCCTCCTTTGTGTTGGAGGGACACGGAGCGCACAGCGCGCGCCCCCCTGTGTCCCTCCTCGGCTGTCTAATAAAGGAAGTGCTGGTTCGTGAGCCAATCAGAGCTCACGAACGGCACTTCCTGTATTAGACAGCCGGAGAGCCAGGGAGGGACACAGGGGGGCGCGCGCTGTGCGCTCCGTGTCCTTCCTTACAGCGGCGGAGGGAAGGAGACCTGCAGATTGACATGCGGACGCTCGTCCGCATGTCAATCTGTTCTAAGTCAGTGGCGCCCCAGCAGCCCCTCGCCCCCAAGCCACCGCGAGGGCTGCGGGGGCAGTAGTTACGCCACTGGGCGGAGGGAAGGAGACCTGCAGATTGACATGCGGACGCTCGTCCACATGTCAATCTGTTCTAAGTCAGTGGCGCCCCCCGCAGCCCCTCGCCCCAAGCCACCGCGAGGGCTGCGGGGGCAGTAGTTACGCCACTGGCGGCATCCCAGTCACCTGGCAAGGACTGGGAGCTGCTGCAGAAATGAGCCACGGCATCAGCTCTTGACAATATCATACAGGCAGCATCCCATTAATTGCTATTACAGTATATAGAGCAACCCAGTGGTCTCTATAAAGTACAGCGAGCATCCCAGTGACATCACACAGTAAAGACATTCTAGTGACTGCTATACAGCACATTGTGTATCCCAGTACATCACAGTGACCACCCACTACTATTATACATTACACACTACATCCCAGTGATCAATGTACAGTACAGATTTCAGATTAGTACACAGGTACCAAAGATATTGATCCTTCTTTTCTCTAACTACACCTGATAGACATCTTCGATCTTTCGCTACCCATTCTCATTACATTAAGGGGTACATTTACTAAGCAGTGATAAGAGCAGAGAAGTGAGTCAGTGGAGAAATTGCCCATGGCAGCTAATCAGCACTGAAGTAACATCTATCATTTGCATACTATAAAATGATACAGAGCTGCTGATTGGTTGATGGGGAAATTTCTCCACTGGCTCACTTCTCCGTTCTTATCACTGCTTAGTAAATGTACCCCTAAATTTTAGTAGCGTTCTGAATCCAGATGTAAATAGAAATCCCATGTGGTTTATCCCCTAGATAGCTCCTAGCATTCATAAGTTCAAAGCTCTCACATGTTTCTTTAAAATGCACCACCCATGTCTGACTCCTGGAGGGATAGGGAGTCACTGACAAGTGAAGACATATTTTACTCCCATGTCAGTTCCTTATACTCCAGAATTGACATAGTACTTAGGCCCAGATTTATCAAGCCTTGGACAGTGATAAATAGCACGGTGATAAAGTACCAGCCAACCAGCTCCTAACTGTAATTTTTCAAACACAGCCTGTAACATGGAAGTTAGGAGCTGATTGGCTGGTACTTTATCTCCGTGCTATTTATCACTCTCCAAGGCTTGATAAATGGGGGCCTTACTCATGACTTGACATTCACGGTTCTAAAACTCACTCATTCAAAGAGATTAATTAAGATTCCCATTCAAATGACTCCATAGAGAATGTATTGCATGTTCTCTACACATATTAATAGTTATAGAGTTTAGTGGGGGGGTTTTATTAAAGCCGAAAGATATTTTATCTAGGAATAAAATATCTGTGTAAGATTTTCTGTATGAAAGGTTCATGCCTGTGTTCTTGCAACTGACATTCAAGCTGTTCATTATAACATAACCTCTTTTCTTGCGTACTGTACCACGGCACTATGTTCTGGGGCAACTGCAGGCGTTGCAAAGAGCGATTTCCTAATACAGTATGTATGTATATATTAATCACCTGCAGCAATACACTGCATAGGTCTACATATGTATGTGATTCACAAAAAAATGGAATTGCTAATTACAGATATTTATTAAAAAATAAATACAATGATAAGAATACATACACCGGCTGGTAATATAGCAAATATGATCAAAGTATTAAGTAATAAAATTTACACAGAATATACTGGTTTTAAAGAATGAGTATATTATTGTCCATGCACAGGAAAGTGTTAGAGTCACTTGGTTAGTATAATTGTTAATAAAGTAAGTCTCCTCCTGTAATAACCTCTGTGTTTTTGAAATTACTTCCCAATTCGCTTAATTAAAAGTCCTCTCCTGGCCAGGCAAATGGTTAAAATAAATTAGTTAACCAGTAATCAAACCTCTTTCCTTAATGCCCTTTCATATGAATCACATTTGCAGAAAAAGTAGAATCAGCCTCACAGCTGCTGATGCAATCCATAAATTGTAGCCTTCTCCTGAAGGATGAAATCAAAATTGTTGTGTATTTCTACAGGACCAAGTAAAGAATTACTGGCTGGTATACTGTAAGGAACCTTGACGCTTTTCCCCATCTACACGTCAGTATCGGTGACTACCTCAGATGGTAATACTTATCTATATAGTAATGGTTTTAAAATGATCATTTACAACACCAGAATAACCGTGCTTCCTATGCTGGAGCAAATAGCCCCATGTGTTAGGTGTCTGACTGGAATGTATGAGGATGTGAGTTCAGGTACCGGTTATAACTATGCTTAGAAATGTGTGCTTTCAATACAGGGGATGTAACTGGAGGTGTCTGCTTGCCCCGCCCAGCAACATCAGTAAAACATTGGCCTCTCTTAGCTAGAGGAGTCAAAGACTTCTCTAAGTAAAATAATCAGGCTCATGGGGGTTTTCTGAGTTGCTCAGAAACCCCCACTGCATCCACCATTGATGTTATTATTATGGCACTAGACTTGACTCCAGAGATGTGAGGGGAAAAAAACATTTATTTCTCACTATGCAATAAATGACATTGGTTTAGATGGTTGGTGCAACAATTAACATAACTTATGCATAAGTATTTGATATATAATGTGATTGGTATCTCATTAGAACTGTCTCAGAATTGGTTTTGATCTGACGGTGTTACTCTTGTACATAGTAAAGTCTTTTAACTGAGTTTTTTTCCATAACATTTTTGTGCCATCAAGATGTTTCACTGTGAAACACACAATTAAAGATGTCTCGAGGTGCTATGGGGTGCTTATTAAGTGCCCATGGAAAGATCTTATTTCTATATTTCTCTTACGTCCTAGAGGATGCTGGGATCCATATTAGTACCATGGGGTATAGACATGTCCACCAGGAGCCATTGGCACTTTAAGAGTTTAACAGTGTGTGCTGGCTCCTCCCACTATGCCCCTCCTACCAGACTCAGTTTAGAAAATGTGCCTGGAGGAGCCGCTCACAGCTAGGGGAGCTCTACAGTGCTTTCTTAGTAAAAGTTTATTTTAGAGTTTTTATTTTACAGGGAGGCTGCTGGCAACAGCCTCCCTTCATCAAGGAACTGAGGGGGGGAGCAGTGTCCGCCCTGCGGGGTCTGAGCCACTGTCTCCGCTGACAGGACACTGAGCTCCAGAGGGGATAGATCGCTCCCCACCGCAGGGGAACGCTCACCCCAGCAGCATGCCGTCACCCCCTTGCAAAGCTGAAGTTTGTGGCGAGTGAGTCACCGACCCCCCTAGCAAGCGGGGGGGCAGGTGTGAAGATGGCGGCTACCAGTGCCGCAACTAGGCATTTTAGCGCTGTGTGCAAGAAACGGCATTGGCGTCCCCCATGCAAGACAGGGGCAGTGCGCGCTGTAGGCGCGTGAAAAACTTATAGGGGCGTAGCTTCATGGGGAAGGGGCGTGGCCACAAAATAATACCAATTCATACTACGGTGCACAGTAGTCTCCATTATTCAAATTACACTGCACAGTAGTGCCACTACACCAGGTAGAGCCCCTTTTACACATTACAGCAGACAGTTCCCCTTTTTACACATTGCGGCAGACAGCGTCCCCTATTTACACATTACGGCAGACAGCGTTCCCTTTTTACACATTACAGCAGACAGCGTCCCCTTTTTTACACATTACGGCAGACAGAGTCCCCTTTTCTCTAACGTCCTAGTGGTTGCTGGGGACTCCGTAAGGACCATGGGGAATAGACGGGCTCTGCAGGAGACAGGGCACTCTAAGAAAGAATTAGGACTACTGGTGTGCACTGGCTCCTCCCTCTATGTCCCTCCTCCAGACCTCAGTTAGAATCTGTGCCCGGACGGAGCTGGGTGCATTTTAGTGAGCTCTCCTGAGCTTGCTAATAAGAAAGTATTTTGTTAGGTTTTTTATTTTCAGAGAGATCTGCTGGCAACAAACTCTCTGCTACGTGGGACTGAGGGGAGAGAAGCAAACCTACTAACTGCGGATAGGGAGCGCTTCTTAGGCTACTGGACACCATTAGCTCCAGAGGGATCGAACACAGGAACTCACCCTTGGTCGTCCGTTCCCGGAGCCGCGCCGCCGTCCCCCTCGCAGAGCCAGAAGTGAAGCAAGAAGACATCAAAATCGGCGGCAGAAGACTCCTGTCTTCATATGAGGTAGAGCACAGCACTGCAGCTGTGCGCCATTGCTCCACACTAACCCACACACTCCGGTCACTGTAGGGGGGGGGCGCTCTGGGCAGCAATTGAGTACCTCCTGGCAAAATAGAGCATATATACAGCTGGGCACTGTATATATGCACGAGCCCCCGCCATTATTTTTCACAAAATCGCGGGACAGAAGCCCGCCGCTGAGGGGGCGGGGCTTCTTCCTCAGCACTCACCAGCGCCATTTTCTCTCCACAGCTCCGCTGAGAGGAAGCTCCCCAGGCTCTCCCCTGCAGACGATAGAAGAGGGTGAAAAGAGAAGGGGGGCACATAAATTTGGCGTAAAAACAATATATACAGCAGCTACTGGGTTAACACTACGTTACTGTGTGATTCCTGGGTCATATAGCGCTGGGGTGTGTGCTGGCATACTCTCTCTCTGTCTCTCCAAAGGGCCTTGTGGGGGAACTGTCTTCAAATAGAGCATCCCCTGTATGTGTGGTGTGTCGGTATGTGTGTGTCGACATGTCTGAGGTAAAAGGCTCCCCTAAGGAGGATATAGAGCAAATATGTGTGTGTGAGGGTGTCTCCGTCGACAACGCCGACACCTGTTGGATATGTGTAATTAAGTGCTGAGGTGAATTTATTGCACAAAAGATTAGAGAACAGACAGGAAATCTACCCATGTCTGTCCCTCTGTCGCAGAGACCTTCAGTGTCTTCTCAATGCTCACTATCCAAAATAATAAACACTGATGTCGACACGGAGATTGACTCCAGTGTCGACTACGATAATGCAAAGTTACAGCTAAAATGGCAGAAAAGTATTCAATATATGATTATTGTAATAAAAGATGATTTGCATATCACTGATGACTCATCCATCCCTGACACAAGGGTACACATGTTAAGGGGAAGGAAGCTGAGGTAAATTTCCCTCCTCTCGTGGGGAAAAAGAGCGGGAATCTCCAGACAAGAGACTGCAGTTTCCCACAAATAATTCTCAGGCAGTATCCTTTCCCCACTAGGGCCAGGATACGATAGGAATCTTCCCCTAGGGTGTCACGTTTGCCCAAAAGGTAACCTGTTGTAACAGCTATTCTCAGGGATCCTGCAGATAGCGTGCACATTCTGGTACACTACTCAGACCGGCGATTGTGTCGGCATGGGTTTATAGCACTGGGGCAGCGTGGACGGGTACCTTATCAGCAGAGATTGAGACCCTAGTATGTAGATATATATAGATATATGTATATATAGAGATATATATTAAAGATGCTGTCTTCAGAGATTTATGTATATATATATATATAAAACATGCCCAAAGAGACATGAGTATACTGGGTCCTAGAGACAAAGCTATGTCGATTTCTGCTTGACGTGTCCTGTAGAATATGCAATGGACAGATGATGCCGACTTAAGAGGCATATGGAAGGCTGAGGATTGTGTGGAGAAGGGCTCGCGGACCTGGTCTCCACAGCTATAGCTGGTAATTCTGTTGTTTTGCCTTATATTCCTGCACAGCCTAGGAAAGCACGACATTATCAAATGCAGCCTCTAGAACAAAGAAACAAGAAAGTCCGAGGTGCGTCCTTTCTTGCCAGAGGCGGGGGCAGAGGAAAGAAGCTGCACAACACAGCTAGGTCCCAGGAACAGAAGTCCTCCCCGGCCTCTACAAAAATCCACCGCATGTCGCTGGGGCTCCACAGGCGGAGCTAGGCCCGGTGGGGGCACGCCTGCGTAAGTTCAGCCACAAGTGGGTTCACTCCCTGTTAGGTCCCTGGGCAATAGATATTGTGTCTAAGGGATGCAAGCTGGACTTTGAGAAGATGCCCCCTCACCGACGGCCCTGCCGGCTTCCCCCCACGAGAGGGAAACAGTGTTAAATGCAATTCACAAATTGTATCTTCAGCAGGTGGTGGTCAAGGTTCCCCTCCTTCAACAAGGAAAGAGTTATTATTCGACCATGTTTGTAGTACCGAAACCGGACGGTTCGGTTAGACCCATATTGAATTTAAAATCCCTGAACATATACCTGAAAAGGTCCAAGTTCAAGATGGAATCGCTCAGGGAGGTCATCGCAAGCCTGGAAGGGGGGGATTATATGGTGTCTCTGGACATCAAGGATGCATACCTTCATGTCCCCATTTATCCACCTCATCAGGCGTACCTCAGATTTGTGGTACAGGATTGTCATTACCCATTCCAGACGTTGCCGTTTGGTCTGTCCACGGCACCGAGAATATTTACCAAGGTAATGGCAGAAAGGATGGTGCTTCTGCGAAAGCAAGTTGTTACAATTATCCCATACTTGGACGATCTCCTCATAAAGGCGAGGTCCAGAGAGCAGTTGCTGATCAGCGTAGCACACTCTCGGGAGGTGTTGCAACAGCACGGCTGGATTCTGAATATTCCAAAGTCGCAGCTGATTTGTACGACGCGTCTGCCCTTCTTGGGCATGATTCTGGACACAGACCAGAAGAAGGTTTATCTCCCGGCGGAGAAGGCTCAGGAGCTTGTGACTCTGATCAGAGGCCTCTTAAAACCAAAACAGGTGTCGGTGCATCAATGCACGCGAGTCCTGGGAAAGATGGTGGCGTCATACGAAGCCATTCCCTTCGGCAGGTTCCATGCGAGGACCTTTCAGTGGGATCTGTTGAACAGGGGGTCCGGATCGCATCTTCAGATGCAGCGGCTGATCACCCTATCCCCCAGGGCCAGGGTGTCTCTTCTGTGGTCGCAGGTTCGGCATTCAGGACTGGGTCCTGGTGACCACGGATGCAAGCCTCCGAGGGTGGGGGGCAGTCACACAGGGAAGAAATTTCCAGGGTCTGTGGTCAAGTCAGGAGACTTGTCTGCACATCAATATCCTGGAACTAAGGGCCATATACAACGCCCTAAGTCAAGCGGAGACTCTGCTTCGCTACCAACCGGTGCTGATTCAGGCAGACAACATCACCGCAGTGGCTCATGTAAACCGCCAAGGCGGCACAAGGAGCAGGGTGGCGATGGCGGAAGCCACCAGAATTCTTCGCGGGGCGGAGAATCACGTAAGCGCACTGTTAGCAGTGTTCATTCCGGGAGTTGACAACAGGGAAGCAGGCACAACCTCCACCCGGGAGACTGGGGACTTCATCAAGAAGTCTTCACACAGATTACAAGTCGTTGGGAACTGCCACAGGTGGACATGATGGCATCCCGCCTTTAACAAAAAGCTACAGAAATATTGCGCCAGGTCAAGAGACCCTCAGGCGATAGCTGTGGACGCACTAGTAACACCGTGGGTGTTCCAGTCGGTCTATGTGTTTCCTCCTCTTCCTCTCATACCCAAGGTGCTGAGAATCGTAAGAAAAAGAGGAGTGAGAACAATACTCATTGTTCCGGATTGGCCAAGAAGGACTTGGTACCCGGAACTACAAGAAATGCTCACAGAGGACCCATGGCCTCTGCCTCTCAGACAGGATCTGTTGCAACAGGGGCCCTGTCTGTTCCAAGACTTACCGCGGCTGCGTTTGACGGCATGGCGGTTGAACGCCAGATCCTAGCGGAAAAGGGCATTCCGGATGAAGTTATTCCTATACTGATAAAGGCTAGGAAGGACGTGACAGCAAAACATTATCACCGTATATGGCGAAAATATGTTGCTTGGTGTGAGGCCAGGAAGGCCCCTACAGAGGAATTCCAGCTGGGCCGGTTCCTTCACTTCCTACAGTCGGGAGTGACTTTGGGCTTAAAATTGGGGTCCATTAAGGTCCAGATTTCAGCCCTATCCATTTTCTTTCAAAAGGAACTGGCTTCTCTTCCTGAAGTTCAGACGTTTTGTAAAGGAAGTGCTGTATATTCAGCCCCTTTTGTACCAACAGTGGCACCTTGGGATCTTGACGTGGTGTTGAGTTTCCTGAAATCACACTGGTTTGAGCCACTTAAAACCGTGGAGTTAAAATATCTCACGTGGAAGGTGGTCATGCTGTTGGCCTTAGCTTTGGCTAGGCGTGTGTCAGAATTGGCGGCTTTGTCACATAAAAGCCCCTATCTGGTTTCCATATGAACAGGGCAGAATTACGGACTCGTCCGCAATTTCTGCCAAAAGTGGTGTCATCTTTTCATTTGAACCAACCTATTGTGGTGCCTGCGGCTACTTGTGACTTGGAGGATGCCAAGTTACTAGAGGTAGTCAGGGCTTTGAAGGTTTATGTAGCCAGAACGGCTGGAGTCAGGAAAACTGAGTCGTTGTTTATCCTGTATGCATCCAACAAGCTGGGTGCTCCTGCTTCAAAGCAAACTATTGCTCGCTGGATCTGTAACACGATTCAGCAGGCTCATTTTGCGGCTGGATTGCCGCCTCCAAAATCAGTAAAAGCCCATTCCACAAGGAAGGTGGGCTCTTCTTGGGCGGCTGCCCGAGGGGTCTCGGCATTACAGTTGTGCCAAGCAGCTACTTGGTCGGAGTCAAACACCTTTGCAAAGTTCTATAAGTTTGATACCCTGGCTGAGGAGGACCTTGTGTTTGCTCATTCGGTGCTGCAGAGTCATCCGCACTCTCCCACCCGTTTGGGAGCTTTGGTATAATCACCATGGTACTTACGGAGTCCCCAGCATCCACTAGGACGTTAGAGAAAATAAGATTTTACTTACCGGTAAATCTATTTCTCATAGTCCGTAGTGGATGCTGGGCGCCCGTCCCAAGTGCGGACTTCTTCTGCAATGCTTGTATATAGTTATTGCTTAATTAAGGGTTATGTTATGTGGGCATCAGTTTGTTTGATGCTCTGTTGTTGTTCATACTGTTAACTAGGTATGTATTACAAGTTATACGGTGTGATTGGTGTGGCTGGTATGAGTCTTACCCTGGATTCCAAAATCCTTTCCTTGTAATGTCAGCTCTTCCGGGCACAGTTTCCTTAACTGAGGTCTGGAGGAGGGACATAGAGGGAGGAGCCAGTGCACACCAGTAGTCCTAATTCTTTCTTAGAGTGCCCTGTCTCCTGCGGAGCCCGTCTATTCCCCATGGTCCTTACGGAGTCCCCAGCATCCACTACGGACTACGAGAAATAGATTTACCGGTAAGTAAAATCTTATTTTTACACATTACGGCAGACAGTGTCCCCTTTTTACACATGACGGCAGACAGCTTCCCCCTTTTTACACAATATGGCAGACAGCGTCCCCTTTTTTACACATTACGGCAGAGTCCCCTTTTTACACATTACGGCAGACAGAGTCCCCTTTTTACACATAACGGCAGACAGCGTCCCCTTTTTTACACATTACGGCAGACAGTGTCCCCCTTTTTACACATTACGGCAGACAGCATCCCCTTTTTTACACATTACGGCAGAGTCCCCTTTTTACACATTACGGCAGACAGAGTCCCCTTTTTACACATAACGGCAGACAGCGTCCCCTTTTTTACACATTACGGCAGACAGCGTCCCCCTTTTTACACATTACGGCAGACAGCGTCCCCTTTTTTACACATTACGGCAGAGTCCCCTTTTTACACATTACAGCAGACTGAGTCCCCTTTTTACACAAAACGGCAGACAGCGTCACCTTTTTTACACGTTACGGCAGACAGCGTCCCCCTTTTTACACATTATGGCAGACAGCGTCCCCTGTTTACACATTACAGCAGACAGAGTCGCCTTTTTTACACATTACGGCAGAGTCCCCTTTTTTACACATTACGGCAGACCGCGTCCCCTTTTTACACATTACGGCAGACAGCTTCCCCCTTTTTACACATTATGGCAGACAGCGTCCCCCTTTTTTACACATTATGGCAGACAGCGTCCCCCTCTTTACACATTACGGCAGCCAGTCCCCCTTTTTACACATTGTTGCTGACAGAATAGATAGAGAAAGAGAGAGAGGGGGAGAGAGAGAGAGACACTTACCATCTCTCCCCGCTGGCAGTCAGGCTCCTTGTGCTGGCAGATGATCAGATCCCTCGGTGCAGGCAGCGGAGAAGGAGGAGAAGGGAGGGCGACTGGAGCCGCAGCAGTGCTGTCATTGGTAGTAGCGCTGCTGCAGCTGTCCCCTCTCCTTCTGTATTGACTGCCCCCCACCGCTGTGAATGCTGGGATGAAGGAACCGCATCCCAGCATTCACAGCAGCGCCGGGCAGCCAATACGGAAGGAGAGGGGATGGCTGCAGCGGCCCTACTACCTATGACATAGCGCTGCTGCGGCTCCAGTCGCCCTCCCTCCTCCTTCTTCTCCGCTTCCTCCGGCGCTGCTCTCTCCTCCCCAGTGCGGCGCACACAGCAGAGGCAGCATGTAATAAGTCAATTTGACTCATTACATGTCGCTGGCCGTTGCGCCCTCAGGGCAACTGCGCTGTAGTTACGGCCCTGGGTAACAGCCGCGCAGTACACACTCTCCTCTACTGTACCACTCACAGCGTGAGCTCAGAACCAACAGATGAGGAAGAGCTCTGCATGAGCATTCTACTCACGCGACCATGGCTTGCCCAGCGCGTGCGCTCAGCTGCCCGCTGAGTGCCCCAGTGTTATACTGGGAAAGAGCGCACCTTGTTCTGGTCTCCGGATAGGAGGGAAGCACCGATCATGGTTCTCTCTCTTTGCAGCCGATACCTGGGGAGCGCTGCTTGCCTGGGCTGTGTGTGTGCCATGCAGGGATTCCTGTGGCTGCCGCTGGAGGACGTACGTGTTGCACTGCGCATGCGGCACCCCGGCTGAAGACAAGTGTGCGCTCCTGGAAGGGGCAGGTTGGTCTCCCTCCCGGTGCTCATGCAGGTGCTCCCTCTCTGCTGTGTCGCTCTTCCCGGCCGGCCTGAGCCCTGCGGACGAGGACAGCCAATATGGAAGGAGAGGGGACAGCTGCAGCGGCGCTACTACCAATGACATAGTGCTGCTGCGGCTCTAGTCCCCCTCCCTCCTCCTCCTTCTCCGCTTCCTCCGGCGCTGTTCTCTCCTCCTAAGCGCGGTGCACACAGCAGAGGCGGCATGTAATGAGTCAATTTGACTCATTACATGCCGCTGGTCGTTGCGCCCTCAGGGCAACTGCGCTGTGTGCCAGGCACACCTGGCACACACGTAGTTATGGCCCTGGTGGCTACAGGGTAGGAGCGCAGTACTAACTGCGCTCCGGGGTAGGCTCAGCGGTACTTAGGTGTGGCGCTGTGAGGGGTGCCCTGAGCCGGCGCCTTAACCCTACACTGACCAGAAAGCCTGTCATGGTCTGCGGATCTCAGCCAGCAAAAAATCTTCAGGCCAGTATAATCTTGGAAGAGCGGGAAGACAGCGCCATTAAGGGGGCGGAACTTTTCCTCAGTGCAGACCCAGCAGCATTCAGTGCCATTTTCCTGCCTGAAGACACATTGCCAGTGGAAGAGCAGTCCCCCCAGAGCAACTCCAGCTATCTGTACGGTACCAGGGGGTTGTAGAAGGGAGGGGAGGCTGTGTAAGACTGTGTCACCTAATAAGGGACATAGTCAGTGCTGGTTAAGGGTCTCCCTATACCTATATAGTGCTGTGTGTGGGTTGGCTCCAATATATGTGTCTCTCTGCCATTCTTGGAGGGGGGGGAACTCTGTCTGCCCTGTACCCTGTGTGTATGTGGGGTATACAAGAAAACATGTTTAGAGACTCTGTCTCATATGCTGCAGAGGATTTATCTTCTCAGGAAGATCCCATCCCATGTAATCAGGATTGCACCGTTGTAGCGCAGATCCCAGCTAGAGGACCGGAGTAGTTAACCTCTCTTAGGGGGGCTATTTCTCAGATTTCTGAAAGGGTTGCAAGGACTGAGCATGCAACTCAGGTGTTGCAGTCCTCTATGGCAGTATGGTCTGATACTGCTCCCTCGGGGCCCCCTACGGTACATTCTCACAAACGTGCTCTTGCCCAAATTATGCAGGATGACATGGATACCGATTCTGACACAGCAAACGGTTATGGGGATGTGTTGAGGGGGACAGCATCACTTGCTAAGGGGGTGCAGTTGATGACTGAGGCCATGCGGGATGTGTTATATATTTCTGACACACCTCCTGAGCAGATTGAGGAGGCCTTTTTCACGGACAGTAAGAAAGCCCCTCTCACCTTCCCGGCATCTAAGGAATTAAATGCTCTATTTGATAAAGCCTGGGAAAAACCGGAGAAAAAAATCCAGATCCCTAAAAGGGTCTTGGTTGCTTTTCCCTTCCCGGAAGACTATAGAAAAAAATGGGAGTCCCCACCTATAGTTGACGCCTCTGTCTCCAGGCTGTCAAAACAGGTGGTATTGCCAGTCCCGGGATCTACCGAGTTGATGGACCCAGCTGATCACTAGGTGGATGCTCAAATCCATATACACGGCTTCAGGGGCTATACTGCAGCCTACTATTGCCTGTGCATGGATTTCTAAAGCTATAGCTAAGTAGTCAATCACTCTGCAGGAGGACTTGACTACGATGGATAAAGGTGACGTTGATTTGTTTTTTACGTAACATACAGGATTCTGCAGGGTTCCTGGTAGAATCCATGAAGGACCTGGGTTCCATGGCTGCGGGGATCTCCTCCATGTCCGTATCTGCTCGCAGGGGTCTCTGGCAGCGCCAATGGCCTGTGGACGCGGAATCCAGGAAAAGTTTGGAGAGCCTACCCTATACAGGTCAGGCTCTGTTTGGGGAGGCACTGGATGCGTGGATTGCCACGGCTACCGCGGGTAAGTCTCCTTTTCTCCCCTCAGCTGCTCCAGCTACAAAGAAGCCTTTTACTCCCAACACGTCACAGTCTAGAAAGAACAAGCCTTCTCACACCTTCTTTAGAGGTGGTCGTGCCAAATCCAAAAAGCCTGCTCCCAGGACCAGAAGCCGGCTTCTGGTACCTCAAAGTCCTCAGCACACAGCCTGGAGGTAGGTCAGGTGGGAGCAAGACTCCGGTATTTCAGCCATGTCTGGGTGTCGTCGGGCCTGGACCCCTGGATACAGGATATTGTGTCCAGGGGGTGCAGGCTGGAGCTTAAAACTCTCCCGCCACACCATTTCTTCAAATCAGGCTTGCCAGCTTTGCCAGCAGACAGAGCTATTCTTCTGCAAAAAAAACAGACTTAACTCTAGTTCATATGTGCGCCCCAATACAACAAAATGTTAATTGATAGAAAGATGTACTCCCCTGGTTTAGCACTCCTCTTCACAATTTCTTTTCCCTCCAAATGCGGCGTATGTGACATAAAAGAAGGGAGAAAAAATGCAAAAAAAAACCTTTGTGTAGTATTGTTTGAGTATAAATACTAGAGATGAGCGGGTTCGGTTCCTCGGAAACCGAACCCGCCCGAACTTCAGGTTTTTTTACACGGGTCCGAGCGACTCGGATCTTCCCGCCTTGCTCGGTTAACCCGAGCGCGCCCGAACGTCATCATCCCGCTGTCGGATTCTCGCGAGGCTCGGATTCTATCGCGAGACTCGGATTCTATATAAGGAGCCGCGCGTCGCCGCCATTTTCACACGTGCATTGAGATTGATAGGGAGAGGACGTGGCTGGCGTCCTCTCCGTTTATAGAGAGTGAGACTAGAGTAGAGAGAGACACAGTATTATTTACTTTAGTAATTTTGGGGAGCATTAGGAGGAGTACTACTACTTGCTGAAGTGATACTGTGACTGTATATCTGACTTGTGGGGGAGACAGTGGGGAGCAGTTAGAGTCTGAGAGCAGGAGTACATATTTTAACGTACAGTGCACACTTTTGCTGGCACTCTGCTGCCAGAGTGCCACACTGCCATTGTGACCACACTGACCACCAGTATATATTGTGATTGTCTGCTTAGGAGTACTACTTGCAAGTTGCTGATAGTGTGACCAGTGACCTGACCACCAGTTTAATTAATCACCACCAGTTTAATATATATATATATATATATATATATATATATATATATATATAATTGTATATAATATATATATAATTGTATATGTATACCACCTACCCGTGTTTTTTTTTTTTTCTTTCTTCTTGATACATACTACTATAGTAGCTTACTGTAGCAGTCTGCGGTGCTGCTGAGCTGACAGTGTCCAGCAGGTCCGTCATCAGTCATTACATAATAAATATATATACCTGTCCGGCTGCAGTACTAGTGATATTATATATATATATATATTAATTTCATCTCATTATCATCCAGTCTATATTAGCAGCAGACACAGTACGGTAGTCCATGGCTGTAGCTACCTCTGTGTCGGCAGTCGCTGGTCCATCCATAATTGTATACCACCTACCCGTGGTTTTTTTTTTTCTCTTTCTTCTTGATACATACTACTATAGTAGCTTACTGTAGCAGTCTGCGGTGCTGCTGAGCTGACAGTGTCCAGCAGGTCCGTCATCAGTCATTACATAATAAATATATATACCTGTCCGGCTGCAGTACTAGTGATATTATATATATATATATATATTAATTTCATCTCATTATCATCCAGTCTATATTAGCAGCAGACACAGGCCCTCATTCCGAGTTGTTCGCTCGCAAGGCGAATGTAGCAGAGTTACACACGCTAAGCCGCCGCCTACTGGGAGTGAATCTTAGCTTCTTAAAATTGCGACCGACGTACGCGCAATATTGCGATTACAAACGAGTTAGCAGTTTCTGAGTAGCTTCAGACTTACTCTGCCTGTGCGATCAGTTCAGTGCTTTTCGTTCCTGGCTGACGTCATAAACACACCCAGCGTTCGCCCAGGCACTCCCACCGTTTCTCCGGCCACTCCTGCGTTTTTTCCGGAAACGGTAGCGTTTCCAGCCACACGCCCCTAAAACGCCGTGCATCCGCCCAGTAACACCCATTTCCTGTCAATCACAATGCGAACGTCGGAGCGATGAAAATGCCGTGAGTAAACTTACTTTCTTCATAGTAAAGTTACTTGGCGCAGTCGCAGTGCGAACATTGCGCATGCGTACTAAGCGGATTTTCACTGCGATGCGATGAAAAAGAACGAGCGAACAACTCGGAATGAGGGCCACAGTACGGTAGTCCACGGCTGTAGCTACCTCTGTGACGGCAGTCGCTGGTCCATCCATAATTGTATACCACCTACCCGTGGGTTTTTTTTTTCTCTTTCTTCTTGATACATACTACTATAGTAGCTTACTGTAGCAGTCTGCGGTGCTGCTGAGCTGACAGTGTCCAGCAGGTCCGTCATCAGTCATTACATAATAAATATATATACCTGTCCGGCTGCAGTACTAGTGATATTATATATATATATATATATATATTAATTTCATCTCATTATCATCCAGTCTATATTAGCAGCAGACACAGTACGGTAGTCCACGGCTGTAGCTACCTCTTTGTCGGCAGTCGCTCTTCCATCCATAATTGTATACCACCTACCCGTGGTTTTTTTTTTTCTTTCTTCTTGATACATACTACTATAGTAGCTTACTGTAGCAGTCTGCGGTGCTGCTGAGCTGACAGTGTCCAGCAGGTCCGTCATCAGCCATTACATAATAAATATATATACCTGTCCGGCTGCAGTACTAGTGATACTATATATATATATATATATTAATTTCATCTCATTATCATCCAGTCTATATTAGCAGCAGACACAGTACGGTAGTCCACGGCTGTAGCTACCTCTGTGTCGGCAGTCGCTGGTCCATCCATAATTGTATACCACCTACCCGTGTTTTTTTTCTTTTCTCTTTCTTCTTGATACATACTACTATAGTAGCTTACTGTAGCAGTCTGCGGTGCTGCTGAGCTGACAGTGTCCAGCAGGTCCGTCATCAGTCATTACATAATAAATATATATACCTGTCCGGCTGCAGTTCTAGTGATATTATATATATATATATATATATATTAATTTCATCTCATTATCATCCAGTCTATATTAGCAGCAGACACAGTACGGTAGTCCACGGCTGTAGCTACCTCTGTGACGGCAGTCGCTGGTCCATCCATAATTGTATACCACCTACCCGTGGTTTTTTTTTTTTTCCTCTTTCTTCTTGATACATACTACTATAGTAGCTTACTGTAGCAGTCTGCGGTGCTGCTGAGCTGACAGTGTCCAGCAGGTCCGTCATCAGTCATTACATAATAAATATATATACCTGTCCGGCTGCAGTACTAGTGATATTATATATATATATATATATATATATTAATTTCATCTCATTATCATCCAGTCTATATTAGCAGCAGACACAGTACGGTAGTCCACGGCTGTAGCTACCTCTGTGTCGGCAGTCGCTGGTCCATCCATAATTGTATACCACCTACCCGTGGTTTTTTTTTCTCTTTCTTCTTGATACATACTACTATAGTAGCTTACTGTAGCAGTCTGCGGTGCTGCTGAGCTGACAGTGTCCAGCAGGTCCGTCATCAGTCATTACATAATAAATATATATACCTGTCCGGCTGCAGTACTAGTGATATTATATATATATATATATATATATATATTAATTTCATCTCATTATCATCCAGTCTATATTAGCAGCAGACACAGTACGGTAGTCCACGGCTGTAGCTACCTCTGTGTCGGCAGTCGCTGGTCCATCCATAATTGTATACCACCTACCCGTGTTTTTTTTTTTTCTTTCTTCTTGATACATACTACTATAGTAGCTTACTGTAGCAGTCTGCGGTGCTGCTGAGCTGACAGTGTCCAGCAGGTCCGTCATCAGTCATTACATAATAAATATATATACCTGTCCGGCTGCAGTACTAGTGATATTATATATATATTAATTTCATCTCATTATCATCCAGTCTATATTAGCAGCAGACACAGTACGGTAGTCCATGGCTGTAGCTACCTCTGTGTCGGCAGTCGCTGGTCCATCCATAATTGTATACCACCTACCCGTGTTTTTTTTTTTTCTTTCTTCTTGATACATACTACTATAGTAGCTTACTGTAGCAGCCTGCGGTGCTGCTGAGCTGACAGTGTCCAGCAGGTCCGTCATCAGTCATTACATAATAAATATATATACCTGTCCGGCTGCAGTACTAGTGATATTATATATATATATATATATTAATTTCATCTCATTATCATCCAGTCTATATTAGCAGCAGACACAGTACGGTAGTCCACGGCTGTAGCTACCTCTGTGTCGGCAGTCGCTGGTCCATCCATAATTGTATACCACCTACCCATGGTTTTTTTTTTTCTCTTTCTTCTTGATACATACTACTATAGTAGCTTACTGTAGCAGTCTGCGGTGCTGCTGAGCTGACAGTGTCCAGCAGGTCCGTCATCAGTCATTACATAATAAATATATATACCTGTCCGGCTGCAGTACTAGTGATATTATATATATATATATATTAATTTCATCTCATTATCATCCAGTCTATATTAGCAGCAGACACAGTACGGTAGTCCACGGCTGTAGCTACCTCTGTGTCGGCAGTCGCTGGTCCATCCATAATTGTATACCACCTACCCGTGGTTTTTTTTTTCTCTTTCTTCTTGATACATACTACTATAGTAGCTTACTGTAGCAGTCTGCGGTGCTGCTGAGCTGACAGTGTCCAGCAGGTCCGTCATCAGTCATTACATAATAAATATATATACCTGTCCGGCTGCAGTACTAGTGATATTATATATATATATATATATATATATATATATATATTAATTTCATCTCATTATCATCCAGTCTATATTAGCAGCAGACACAGTACGGTAGTCCACGGCTGTAGCTACCTCTGTGTCGGCAGTCGCTGGTCCATCCATAATTGTATACCACCTACCCGTGTTTTTTTTTTTTCTCTTTCTTCTTGATACATACTACTATAGTAGCTTACTGTAGCAGTCTGCGGTGCTGCTGAGCTGACCGTGTCCAGCAGGTCCGTCATCAGTCATTACATAATAAATATATATACCTGTCCGGCTGCAGTACTAGTGATATTTTATATATATATATATATATATATATATATTAATTTCATCTCATTATCATCCAGTCTATATTAGCAGCAGACACAGTACGGTAGTCCACGGCTGTAGCTACCTCTGTGTCGGCAGTCGCTGGTCCATCCATAATTGTATACCACCTACCCATGGTTTTTTTTTTTCTCTTTCTTCTTGATACATACTACTATAGTAGCTTACTGTAGCAGTCTGCGGTGCTGCTGAGCTGACAGTGTCCAGCAGGTCCGTCATCAGTCATTACATAATAAATATATATACCTGTCCGGCTGCAGTACTAGTGATATTATATATATATATATATATTAATTTCATCTCATTATCATCCAGTCTATATTAGCAGCAGACACAGTACGGTAGTCCACGGCTGTAGCTACCTCTGTGTCGGCAGTCGCTGGTCCATCCATAATTGTATACCACCTACCCGTGGTTTTTTTTTTCTCTTTCTTCTTGATACATACTACTATAGTAGCTTACTGTAGCAGTCTGCGGTGCTGCTGAGCTGACAGTGTCCAGCAGGTCCGTCATCAGTCATTACATAATAAATATATATACCTGTCCGGCTGCAGTACTAGTGATATTATATATATATATATATATATATATATATATATATTAATTTCATCTCATTATCATCCAGTCTATATTAGCAGCAGACACAGTACGGTAGTCCACGGCTGTAGCTACCTCTGTGTCGGCAGTCGCTGGTCCATCCATAATTGTATACCACCTACCCGTGTTTTTTTTTTTTCTCTTTCTTCTTGATACATACTACTATAGTAGCTTACTGTAGCAGTCTGCGGTGCTGCTGAGCTGACCGTGTCCAGCAGGTCCGTCATCAGTCATTACATAATAAATATATATACCTGTCCGGCTGCAGTACTAGTGATATTATATATATATATATATATATTAATTTCATCTCATTATCATCCAGTCTATATTAGCAGCAGACACAGTACGGTAGTCCACGGCTGTAGCTACCTCTGTGTCGGCAGTCGCTGGTCCATCCATAATTGTATACCACCTACCCGTGGTTTTTTTTTTCTCTTTCTTCTTGATACATACTACTATAGTAGCTTACTGTAGCAGTCTGCGGTGCTGCTGAGCTGACAGTGTCCAGCAGGTCCGTCATCAGTCATTACATAATAAATATATATACCGATCCGGCTGCAGTACTAGTGATATTATATATATATATATATATATATTAATTTCATCTCATTATCATCCAGTCTATATTAGCAGCAGACACAGTACTGTAGTCCACGGCTGTAGCTACCTCTGTGTCGGCAGTCGCTCGTCCATCCATAAGTATACTATTATCCATCCATCTCCATTGTTTACCTGAGGTGCCTTTTAGTTGTGCCTATTAAAATATGGAGAACAAAAATGTTGAGGTTCCAAAATTAGGGAAAGATCAAGATCCACTTCCACCTCGTGCTGAAGCTGCTGCCACTAGTCATGGCCGAGACGATGAAATGCCAGCAACGTCGTCTGCCAAGGCCGATGCCCAATGTCATAGTACAGAGCATGTAAAATCCAAAACACCAAATATCAGTAAAAAAAGGACTCCAAAATCTAAAATAAAATTGTCGGAGGAGAAGCGTAAACTTGCCAATATGCCATTTACCACACGGAGTGGCAAGGAACGGCTGAGGCCCTGGCCTATGTTCATGGCTAGTGGTTCAGCTTCACATGAGGATGGAAGCACTCAGCCTCTCGCTAGAAAAATGAAAAGACTCAAGCTGGCAAAAGCACCGCAAAGAACTGTGCGTTCTTCGAAATCCCAAAGAGAGTCCAATTGTGTCGGTTGCGATGCCTGACCTTCCCAACACTGGACGTGAAGAGCATGCGCCTTCCACCATTTGCACGCCCCCTGCAAGTGCTGGAAGGAGCACCCGCAGTCCAGTTCCTGATAGTCAGATTGAAGATGTCAGTGTTGAAGTACACCAGGATGAGGAGGATATGGGTGTTGCTGGCGCTGGGGAGGAAATTGACCAGGAGGATTCTGATGGTGAGGTGGTTTGTTTAAGTCAGGCACCCGGGGAGACACCTGTTGTCCGTGGGAGGAATAGGGCCGTTGACATGCCTGGTGAAAATACCAAAAAAATCAGCTCTTCGGTGTGGAAGTATTTCAACAGAAATGCGGACAACATTTGTCAAGCCGTGTGTTGCCTTTGTCAAGCTGTAATAAGTAGGGGTAAGGACGTTAACCACCTCGGAACATCCTCCCTTATACGTCACCTGCAGCGCATTCATAATAAGTCAGTGACAAGTTCAAAAACTTTGGGCGACAGCGGAAGCAGTCCACTGACCAGTAAATCCCTTCCTCTTGTAACCAAGCTCACGCAAACCACCCCACCAACTCCCTCAGTGTCAATTTCCTCCTTCCCCAGGAATGCCAATAGTCCTGCAGGCCATGTCACTGGCAATTCTGACGAGTCCTCTCCTGCCTGGGATTCCTCCGATGCATCCTTGCGTGTAACGCCTACTGCTGCTGGCGCTGCTGTTGTTGCTGCTGGGAGTCGATGGTCATCCCAGAGGGGAAGTCGTAAGCCCACTTTTACTACTTCCACCAAGCAATTGACTGTCCAACAGTCCTTTGCGAGGAAGATGAAATATCACAGCAGTCATCCTGTTGCAAAGCGGATAACTGAGGCCTTGACAACTATGTTGGTGTTAGACGTGCGTCCGGTATCCGCCGTTAGTTCACAGGGAACTAGACAATTTCTTGAGGTAGTGTGCCCCCGTTACCAAATACCATCTAGGTTCCACTTCTCTAGGCAGGCGATACCGAGAATGTACACGGACGTCAGAAAAAGACTCACCAGTGTCCTAAAAAATGCAGTTGTACCCAATGTCCACTTAACCACGGACATGTGGACAAGTGGAGCAGGGCAGGGTCAGGACTATATGACTGTGACAGCCCACTGGGTAGATGTATGGACTCCCGCCGCAAGAACAGCAGCGGCGGCACCAGTAGCAGCATCTCGCAAACGCCAACTCTTTCCTAGGCAGGCTACGCTTTGTATCACCGGTTTCCAGAATACGCACACAGCTGAAAACCTCTTACGGCAACTGAGGAAGATCATCGCGGAATGGCTTACCCCAATTGGACTCTCCTGTGGATTTGTGGCATCGGACAACGCCAGCAATATTGTGTGTGCATTAAATATGGGCAAATTCCAGCACGTCCCATGTTTTGCACATACCTTGAATTTGGTGGTGCAAAATTTTTTAAAAAACGACAGGGGCGTGCAAGAGATGCTGTCGGTGGCCAGAAGAATTGCGGGACACTTTCGGCGTACAGGCACCACGTACAGAAGACTGGAGCACCACCAAAAATGCCTGAACCTGCCCTGCCATCATCTGAAGCAAGAAGTGGTAACGAGGTGGAATTCAACCCTCTATATGCTTCAGAGGTTGGAGGAGCAGCAAAAGGCCATTCAAGCCTATACAATTGAGCACGATATAGGAGGTGGAATGTACCTGTCTCAAGCGCAGTGGAGAATGATTTCAACGTTGTGCAAGGTTCTGCAACCTTTTGAACTTGCCACACGTGAAGTCAGTTCAGACACTGCCAGCCTGAGTCAGGTCATTCCCCTCATCAGGCTTTTGCAGAAGAAGCTGGAGGCATTGAAGGAGGAGCTAAAAGGGAGCGATTCCGCTAGGCATGTGGGACTTGTGGATGGAGCCCTTAATTCGCTTAACAAGGATTCACGGGTGGTCAATCTGTTGAAATCAGAGCACTACATTTTGGCCACCGTGCTCGATCCTAGATTTAAAACCTACCTTGGATCTCTCTTTACGGCAGACACAAGTCTGCTGGGGTTCAAAGACCTGCTGGTGATAAAATTGTCAAGTCAAGCGGAACGCGACCTGTCAACATCTCCTCCTTCACATTCTCCCGCAACTGGGGGTGCGAGGAAAAGGCTCAGAATTCCGAGCCCACCCGCTGGCGGTGATGCAGGGCAGTCTGGAGCGACTGCTGATGCTGACATCTGGTCCGGACTGAAGGACCTGACAACGATTACGGACATGTCGTCTACTGTCACTGCATATGATTCTGTCACCATTGAAAGAATGGTGGAGGATTATATGAGTGACCGCATCCAAGTAGGCACGTCAGACAGTCCGTACTTATACTGGCAGGAAAAAGAGGCAATTTGGAGGCCCTTGCACAAACTGGCTTTATTCTACCTAAGTTGCCCTCCCACAAGTGTGTACTCCGAAAGAGTGTTTAGTGCCGCCGCTCACCTTGTCAGCAATCGGCGTACGAGGTTACTTCCAGAAAATGTGGAGAAGATGATGTTCATTAAAATGAATTATAATCAATTCCTCCGTGGAGACATTGACCAGCAGCAATTGCCTCCACAAAGTACACAGGGAGCTGAGATGGTGGATTCCAGTGGGGACGAATTGATAATCTGTGAGGAGCGGGATGTACACGGTGATATATCGGAGGATGATGATGAGGTGGACATCTTGCCTCTGTAGAGCCAGTTTGTGCAAGGAGAGATTAATTGCTTCTTTTTCGGTGGGGGTCCAAACCAACCCGTCATTTCAGTCACAGTCGTGTGGCAGACCCTGTCACTGAAATGATGGGTTGGTTAAAGTGTGCATGTCCTGTTTATACAACATAAGGGTGGGTGGGAGGGCCCAAGGACAATTCCATCTTGCACCTCTTTTTTCTTTCATTTTTATTTGCGTCATGTGCTGTTTGGGGAGTGTTTTTTGGAAGTGACACTGCAGTGCCACTCCTAGATGGGCCAGGTGTTTGTGTCGGCCACTAGGGTCGCTTAGCTTACTCACACAGCTACCTCATTGCGCCTCTTTTTTTCTTCTTTGCGTCATGTGCTGTTTGGGGAGTGTTTTTTGGAAGGGCCATCCTGCGTGACACTGCAGTGCCACTCCTAGATGGGCCAGGTGTTTGTGTCGGCCACTAGGGTCGCTTATCTTACTCACACAGCTACCTCATTGCGCCTCTTTTTTTCTTCTTTGCGTCATGTGCTGTTTGGGGAGTGTTTTTTGGAAGGGCCATCCTGCGTGACACTGCAGTGCCACTCCTAGATGGGCCAGGTGTTTGTGTCGGCCACTAGGGTCGCTTAGCTTACTCACACAGCTACCTCGTTGCGCCTCTTTTTTTCTTCTTTGCGTCATGTGCTGTTTGGGGAGTGTTTTTTGGAAGGGCCATCCTGCGTGACACTGCAGTGCCACTCCTAGATGGGCCAGGTGTTTGTGTCGGCCACTAGGGTCGCTTAGCTTAGTCATCCAGCGACCTCGGTGCAAATTTTAGGACTAAAAATAATATTGTGAGGTGTGAGATGTTCAGAATAGACTGAAAATGAGTGGAAATTATGGTTTTTGAGGTTAATAATACTTTGGGATCAAAATGACCCCCACATTCTATGATTTAAGCTGTTTTTTAGTGTTTTTTGAAAAAAACACCCGAATCCAAAACACACCCGAATCCGACAAAAAAAATTCGGTGAGGTTTTGCCAAAACGCGGTCGAACCCAAAACACGGCCGCGGAACCGAACCCAAAACCAAAACACAAAACCCGAAAAATTTCAAGTGCACATCTCTAATAAATACACATTCAAGGTAATAAACAATTGCCACACCAGTGAAGATGTGTAAATTTGAGTCGGGGTATTAAACCCCTAAACCAAACCACTCACAATCGTGAGGAGAAGAAGAGGCATAAATGATTATACATTAGTGGAACTAGAGATGAGCGGATTCGGTTTTACTCGGTTCTCAAAACCGAATCTTATTGGCTCACGGATGTCACGTGTTTTGGATAGCCAATAAGATTCGGTTTTGAGAACCGAGTAAAACCGAGTATAACCGAATCCGCTCATCACTAAGTGGAACACCGTCACCATGAATCGCAGGGGATGCCCCCTTCAGCAAAGAACTCACAATAGAATATATTATTTAAGGCGTGGTATATATTTCATCCTCATAACTTCATCATATAGAGAAAATGAGAGACAGGGGATGTCCCCTTCACCAAAAAACTCACAATCTGAGCCTTGTGTAAAAGCAAAGCAGGTGGGTCTTTATTTTCTTTAAAATTCACAGCCAACTTCCACGGTAAGTCCTCAATGTAAAGCGAGAGAATATACCAGTGTTGGATATTAAAAAACACTTTATTAAATTTCCATTAAAAAACTTAAGAGGGCATACCCGGTTTAAAGAGATTTCCAGGAATATGGTAATGTGTGCATGAAAAACGGGGCCCCGTTTCAGCAGTCCTAGAGTTCCCTCCTTGCCAGGTAATGTCCCTCTTGTTGTCACAGGTGCCCCCACCAACGCGTTTCAATCCTCTACGGATCTTTGTCAAGGTGTGTCTATTCTTCTGGATGCTATCCAAAAATTGGTAGTGTCCGAGGTCATTGTTCCAGTTCCACCTCACCAGTTGAACAAAGGTTACTATTCAAACCTTTTTGTGGTACCAAAGCCGGATGGTTCGGTAAGGCCAATTCTAAACTTGAAATCTTTGAACCCATATCTCAGGGACTTCAAATTCAAGATAGAGTCTCTGAAATCAGTTATCTCAAGACTGATGGAGGGGGAGTTCCTGGTGTTCCTGGACATCAAGGATGTGTACCTCCACATTCCCATTTGGTCACTGCACCAGGCCTATCTCAGGTTTGCACTGTTAGACAATCACTATCAGGCACTGCCGTTCGGTCTCTCCATGGCACCGAGGTTCTTCACCAAGGTGATGGCAGAGATGATGGTTCTCCTCCGCAAGCAGGGGGTGAACATAATTCCGTATCTGGATGATCTGCCGATCAAGGCATTGTCCAGAGAGAAGTTGTTAAGATCCATTGCTCTCTCAACACATCTGCTCAAGGAGTGCAGTTGGATTCTGAACTTTCCAAAATCTCATCTGGAGCCGACAAGGAGGCTGTCTTTCCTGGGGATGATCCTCAACATGGAAGCAGAGGGTGTTTCTACCGGTGGAGAATGCGTTGGTGATTAAAACAATGGTCCGGAATGTCTTGAAGCATGCCCGGGTATCGGTTCATCAGTGCATCCTCCTTCTGGGGAAGATGGTGGCCTCAGAGGCTCTGCCGTACAGAAGGTTTCATGCTTGATCCTTTCATCTGGATCTCTTGGACCAGTGGTCGGGATCTCACCTACATATGCACCAGGGGATACGTCTGTCACCAAAATCAAGGATTTTGCTCCTCTGGTGGCTTCAACTACCACACCTTCTGGAGGGCCAAAGGTTCGGAGTTCAGGACTGGATCCTTCTAACCATGGATGCAAGTCTAAGAGGTTGGGGAGCAGTCGCTCAGGGGGAAACTTTCCAAGGAAGGTGGTCAAGAACCCCTTCTCCCGATAAACATCCTGGAGCTAAGAGCCGTATACAACAGCCTTCTTCAAGCAGCACACCTTCTGCAGGGTCGGGTTGTTCAGGTGCAGTCAGCCAACGTTACCACAGTGTCCTACATAAACCGACAAGGCGGAATGAAGAGCAGGGCTGCAATGTCAGAGATGACAAGGATCCTCCTCTGGGCAGAAACGCACGCGGTAGCGATGTTAGCAATCTTCATTCTGGGAGTAGGCAACTGGGACTTCCTCAGCAATCACGATCTCCATCTCCTTCCTAGAGAGTGGGGCCTCCACCCGGTGGTGTTTGAGGCGGTAACCGGTTGGTGGGGGGGTTCCTCACATAGACATGATGGCCTTCCACCTCAACAAGAAGCTGCGGAGGTACTGTTCCAGGTCGAGAGACCCACAGGCAGTGGCGGTGAACGCACTAGTAACACTGTGGGTGTTCATGTCAGTGTATGTGTTCCCTCCACTTCTTCTAATTCCAAAAGTTCTACAACTTATAAAAAGAACAAAGGTTCTGGCAATCCTCATTGCTCCGGACTGGCCAAGGAAAGCTTGGTACGTGGATCTGCTGGATCTACTGCTGGAAGATCCAAGGCCCCTACCTCTTCGAGAGGATCTTTTACTGCAGGGGCCGTTCGCTTATCAAGACTTACCACGGCTACGTTTGATGGCATGGCGGTTGAGCACCAAATCTTAGCTCGGAAGGGTATTCTGAGCAAGGTTATTCCTACCCTGATACAGGCTAGGAAAGGGGTAACATCTACACATTACCATCGAATTTGGAAATAATATGTGTCTTGGTGTGAATCCAAGAAATTTCCTGCGGTGGAGTTTCAACTTGGACGTTTTCTCCTTTTCCTGCAAGTAGGTGTGGATATGGGCCTGAGATTGGGCTCCATCAAGGTCCAGATCTCAGCTTTATCCATTTTCTTCCAAAAACAATTGGCTGTCCTCCTTGAGGTTCAGACCTTTTTGAAAGGGGTTCTGCACATCCAGCCTCCCTTTGTGGCACCAACGGCACCCTGGGATATTGAGGTGGTGTTGCAGTTCCTGCAATCGGATGGGTTTGAGCCTCTGCAGGAGCCTGAAATAAAATATGTGGAAGGCGGTCACTTTGTTGGCCTTAGCTTCTGCTCGACGTGTGTCGGAATTGGGGGCTTTGCCCTGTAAAAGTCCCTATCTGGTCTTCCATGAAGATAGGGCGGAACACAGTTCCTTCCTAAGGTTGTGTCAGCTTTTCATACCAACCAACCTATTGTGGTGCCAGTGGCTACTGACTCCTCAATTGCTTCAAAGGCCTTGGATGTTGTGAGGGCTTTGAAGATTAATGTAAAGTGGTCGGCTCGTCATAGAAAATCTGACTCTCTGTTTGTCCTCTATGATCCCAAGAAAATTGGGTGTCCTGCTTCTAAACAGTCGATTTCACGCTGTATCTGGTTAACCATCCAGCATGCGTATTCTACGGCGGGATTACCGTGTCCAAAATCTGTTAAGGCCCACTCTACTCATAAGGTGGGTTCTTCCTGGGAGGCTGCCCAGGGTGTGTCGGCTATACAGATTTGCCGAGCAGCTACTTGGTCTGGGTCGAACACATTTGCTAAGTTTTACAAGTTCGCCTCTGATGACCTCAAGTTTGGTCAAGCAGTTTTGCAGGAGCCTCTGCGCTCTCCCTCCCATTCTGGAAGCTTTGGTACATCCCCATGGTACTAATATGGACCCCAGCATCCTCTAAGACGTAAGAGAAAATAGGATTTTGGTTACCTACCGGTAAATCCTTTCTCGTAGTCCGTAGAGGATGCTGGGTGCCCGCCCAGTGCTTCATTTTCCTGCAGTGGTTATTTAGTTCAGTGCTGCCTGGTTTCTAGGTAAGTTCTGCATTTTTTACTGTTTCAGGTGTTGCTGAGTTTATCTGGCATGTTGGCCGGATTTGCCTTGTTGTGTGAGCTGGTATGAATCTCGCCACTATCTCTGTATAGTCCTTCTCTCGAAGTATGTCGTCTCCTCGGGCACAGTTTCTAAACTGAGTCTGGTAGGAGGGGCATAGAGGGAGGAGCCAGCCCACACTGTTAAACTCTTAAAGTGCCAATGGCTTCTGGTGGACCCGTCTATACCCCATGGTACTAATATGGACCCCAGTATCCTCTACGGACTACGAGAAAAGGATTTACCGGTAGGTAATCAAAATCCTGTTTTTTACTTCATTGTATATTCAGCATTTTTCTAACCTCTAAAGTGATTTGGATTTTTTTTTTATTGTTTAATATATTTATTTTATGCGCCATAAATTTGATGTGTAGATAAAAATACAATGGGTGAAATATAAACAAATAGTTAAAATACATTAAATATACAGTAGTATCATCACATCTGGGGATGATCAAATAGGCATCTCACCAAGCACGAACTGCATGCTACTGGTGGGGACTTGCATTCGACATTTCATTTGGACATCAAAGCCTTCTTGCAGTAGAGCTGAAACACTAAGCTTGGGCCCTTTTGCTTTGATTGCACTAAACCCAACACAGCACCACTGCATGGTGAGATGCCCATTTGATCACCCCAGATGTTTTACTATATTTTATGTATTTTTTTAACTATTTGTTTTATATGCCTTATTGTAAATAAATTATTTGTATTGTTCCAAACCCATGCTATCGGGCATTATTGGGGCACTTTCACATGCTCTAAGGCAGGGGTAGCCAACCCTGGTCCTCGAGAGCTACCAACAGTGCACATTTTCCAGGTCTCCTCTTTTAAAATGTGACAGTTAGTAATAACTGCACATGTGCGCCTGCCAGGTGAGCTGGAAAACGTGAACTGTTGGTAGCTCTCGAGGACCAAGGTTGGCTACCACTGCTCTAAGGTAATAGGCGCCAACCCACCTTTTCACCCATTGTATTTTCTATTTGCACTGCAGGTTGGTGTTTTCCTTCAAAAACTGAAAAAGTGGGGGCTGCTTTTTTCCTTAATTGCTCAATATTTTAGTACCTTTGACCTCCTTTTTATAAATTCAATGTGTGCTTGTGCTTGATTCTGGAGAGATCTATTGTTGAAAAGAAATTTAATCCCAACTTTGTAACATACAGATAAAATACATTTGTCATAGTAAATTATATATATATAAACAATAAGAAGTGTGACTTAATAATATGGTGGTTCTTAGTTTTAGTTATCAAGGTCATATTCTCTTGCCCGCTTTATTATTATGTGTGAGCATAAATATGTGTTTTTGAAATCTGTTGAACTGTTGCTTGGGTGTGGTTCTGTACTATGCTTTGTGTACCCTGAACTTGCTGTACATGGTTTTCTTTCACATTTTTCTTTTTATGTTGTTATGTTGCAATGCAGAATTGTATTTTGCATGCTAACTTTTCAATAAAATGTTTTTGAAAAAGAAAAAGAAAAGTGTGAATTAGATGAGTCTCAATAGCAAATGTGTTTTTTGACAATTCCTATATGAAGCAAAGATGTTTCACTCAAGAAAGTGAGAGAACTTTATGTCATATTAGTTTTTGGAACTATTAAAAAATATGTGCCTAATCACGAGGCAAGGAAATACATTGTTGAAGAATTCTAATTCATCATTGGTTAGCTGGCATGCAAAATGTCATGAAATACCACTACTAGGGGAACGTTTGGTTCTCAGAGGCAAACCAGGTAAAGGTTTATTAGAATTAAAAGCATATTCTATGCGGATACATAACAGTATTTATGCTGCACCATGCCTATGTCAAATACACAAAAAACTGATGAGACAACAAATGAATCTTTAAACAGAACAGTTTATTGTCAAAGTTAATGGATAATCAGATAGACGTAGCGCAGGAACCCTGCCAAAATACTGTGGTGTACAGAGACAACATGGAAATAAATCTTCATCACTTATCACAATTACTGAGGGAGAGGACATTTTACCAGAGAGTATATAAAAAAAAGTTGTAGCAGTCAAGCAGTCAATTCATTTAGACGGAAGGGAAGCAAGTTACCATTGTAATGGCATGGAAAGCCCTCACATGGAAACAGCCCTTCAACTCAACCCCCTTGCAGCCTGATATTGCCATATGGTGTGTCCAGAGAAACCATAATGTGGCATATAGCCATGTTTATTCATGCCACAGGGATAACTCGCGGCTAATTGTATTTACTCGTTTATATTAATTCCGTTTTCTTCTCCAGCAGAGCAGCAACAAGAGGTTAAGATAAAAAAAAACTACCAGTTACAGTAGATTTATGTATTGAGCTAATCTCTGCCAAGTCTTTGCTATAAAAAAATACAAGGTTGGGGGGGCGTGGCCTGGCGGAAGAGCAGGGAGGACGTGCAGCCGCTGAGCTCCCGGATTGTGAGCCCTATAAACAGCTCTGGAGCTTGACCTGCTACCCCCCTGTCCCCGCCGCAAGACCCCTAGAGCTGGGTGGTGGTTCCGCAGAGCCAGGGAACATGAGACTTGGTTCCCGTGGGTTGCGGCCTACCTCCCTGTCTGGAGCCGCAGCCTGGAGTTCAGGGCCTGCCAGCGACGGCCGCCCGCTGACCGTAGATCAGTCGCACACTGAGCCTCACCACATCCCGGTTCTTCTGGCTGCCGCTGGGTACCTGCATGGTGTTTTACCTCCTGGGGCCAGATTGAGTGCAAGCCTGCTGCCTCTTGTGGAGAGGACTCTCCTGGTCCTCCAGCTCTCCAGGTACTCTCTCTCTCCCAGGGGGCGACACTCATTGCTGGGCTCTGCTGAGCTGTAAAATAGCACAACCCCCCTTCTCCTCTCACCTCTGAGTGCTGATTCTGGGGAAGTCTTGTATATTGTTGTGGCACAGACGGCCTGCTGCTGGTCATAGTGCTGTGCTGTGCTGTGCTGCACTTCCTTTTCCATCTGATAGTCACAGGATTATAATTTTTTGTTATTTTATTTTATTTTATATCTTATTTTTTCCATATCATTCTGTACTGCACTTTTGAGAACTACCACACAGCATACTTTTTCGATACACACAGCTAATGCCCGTGATGGATAAATATGTGGCGAGGTCTTAAAGGGAACCAACAGGGTAAAGGTCGCAGTAAAGATGTTTCTCCTGCTTCCTCCCCTCCCTCTCCTAAGTCTGGACCCGGGGCAGTTTGTGACGCTGGGGATTCGGTCCCCGCCGGATCTCCAGCTTCTGACCATGTCTCCCCAAGAGAGATCACTGCCATACTGGCGCCTTTACTGGATCAGAAACTGATGCCTATAAAAGATTCCATAAACTCTGCCTTAACTCAACTCACTCAACATGATCAGCGGCTTTTGGAGGCGGAGCAGAGGATCTCCGATTTTGAGGATGAACTTTCCTTTGCCAAAGCGATGGTATTGGCCCAGGAAAAGTTGGTAGTCTCTGCTCATGACAAGCTAGAAGAGTTGGAGAACAGAAATAGAAGAAATAATGGGGGTCATTCCGAGTTGTTCGCTCGGTAAATTTCTTCGCATCGCAGAGATTTTCCGCTTAGTGCGCATGCGCAATGTCCGCACTGCGACTGCGCCAAGTAAATTTGCTATGCAGTTAGGAATTTTACTCACGGTTTTTTCTTCGTTCTGGTGATCATAATGTGATTGACAGGAAGTGGGTGTTTCTGGGGGGAAACTGGACGTTTTATGGGTGTGTGTGAAAAAACGCTACCGTTTCTGGGAAAAACGCGGGAGTGGCTGGAGAAACGGAGGAGTGGTTGGGCGAACGCTGGGTGTGTTTGTGACGTCAAACCAGGAACGACAAGCACTGAACTGATCGCACTGGCAGAGTAAGTCTCGAGTTACTCAGAAACTGCACAGAGATGTCTTATCGCAATATTGCGAATCTTTCGTTCGCAATTTTAAGTAGCTAAGATTCACTCCCAGTAGGCGGCGGCTTAGCGTGTGCAATGCTGCTAAAAGCAGCATGCGAGCGAACAACTCGGAATGACCCCCAATATACGCATTATCGGTCTCCCTGAATCTGTGAAATTTGCCGATCTTATGCCCCTTGTGTCCGAATGGTTGCCCCGTGAACTGGGTTGTGTATCTGCTACCAATTCATTGCTGGTGGAGAGAGTTCACCGAGTAGGCCTGGATCGCCAACAGTCTAGAGACAGACCTCGCACAGTTATTTTACAAAGTCTCAACTATGCGGACAAAGTGCGTATATTAGATGCATACAGGAAATGCTCTGATCTTCACTATGACGGTGTTAAACTTCTTTTTCAAGACTTTTCCTATTTGGTTGCCTCCATGGAGATAATTTGCACCCATATGCAGGAAATTGTTTGAAATGGGACACCGATTTGCTCTATTGTATCTGGCTAAACTTTGGGTCTTTCATAATGGGAAGCCTTTTTGGATTCCCCACAAGATGCCAAGAACTTTGTTGATTCATTATCTGCCCACTCTTCTTCCCGCTGGACGATGCAGACGATGCTGGACTATGAATACAGCTAATTTCCATATCCTTTTACCTCCGTTGCATTCATTTTTCTCTTCATGCTATATAATGTTGTTTATTTTCTTTTATTCATTATATATTTTTCTTGGTGTTTCTATGTTCTTGCCTCCTGCTGGTGAGACTCGTTAACTACTGTGATACGCTTTATGCTATATATTATGACCCCTCAGACTACTTCAGTTTTATTGGATCCACTGGGTTATGGGGGTAATTCTGAGTTGATCGCAGCAGGATTTTTGTTAGCAGTTGGGAAAAACCATGTGCACTGCAGGGGAGGCCGATATAACATGTGCAGAGAGAGTTAGATTTGGGTGGGTTATTTTGTTTCTGTGCAGGGTAAATACTGGCTGCTTTATTTTTACACTGCAATTTAGATTGCAGATTGAACACACCACACCCAAATCTAATAGGCCCTACACACTGGCCGATTTTCTGAAAGATATGAACGATCTCGTTCATAAATGAAAGAGAACTCGTTCATATCTTTCAGTGTGGAGACTCCAGCGATGAACGATGCGCGGCCCCGCGCTCGTTCATCGCTGGTCTCCCGTTGGCTGTTCATGCAGGCCAATATGGACGATCTCGTCCATATTTGCCTGCACTTCAATGCAGCCGCGTGACTGGGGGAGTGAAGAAACTTCACTCCCCCCGTCACTGCCCCCCCGCCGACGGGTCGCTTGTCGGCCGTTTCGGCCGTCGGGCACCTCGGCGGCGCATCATCAAATGAGTAGGGCCCCTTACTCTCTGCACATGTTATATCTGCCTCCCCTGCAGTGCACATGGTTTTGCCCAACTGCTAACAAAAATCCTGCTGCGATCAACTCAGACTTACCCCCTATATTACTGCTGTTGAGTTATCGGTACCAGCCAATGCATTTTTTATGTATTATTTCTATGTGACATATCTTTTTACCATATTCCCCCACGTTCTGCACTCATTTGATGATGTTTGTATTTGGCGGTCCTTGAGATTGCCCTCCTGGGTTCTTGAAATTGTAAAGCTAATTTTGAACAGTTTACTTGTTTGGTATGTTGTTTGAAATAAGTTATGGTACGCAGGTTTGATATGGCACCTTAGGCTTTTGCTGCTTCTCCGAAACCCGCTCGCTGGTATGGGTTGGAGATTATTTTGTTTATTGTTTGTCTACTTATGGCCTAGGGTGGGTATTGGATAATGAAGTCTACTCCTTCTGGAAGCTCCACCAGGGTTCAATCCTTATTAAAATTTGTATCATGGAATGTTGAGGGCCTCAACTCTCCGATTAAGAGACGTAAAGTTTTGAGTCATTTGAAACGCCTTAAGCCTGATGTGGCATTTCTCCAAGAGACACACTGGGATGTCAAAGATCCCAATGTGCTTCGGGACTCCTGGGTAGGTGAATTTAAGGCCGCCTCTTTTACAGCCAAACGTAGAGGTGTTATGATACTGTTCCGCAAACATTTGCCTTACACTATAAGAGACACGTGGCTTGATCCAGAGGGTCATTTTTTATTAATTCAACTTATGCTTCATGGTTCTCTTTATACCTTGGCAGCTATTTATGCCCCTACAAGGCCGAATAAGTTATTTTTTACCTCTTTATATGCTAATTTACTAGCCTGGGTGGAGGGTGAGTTGATATTGGGGGGGATTTTAATTGTGTTTTCTCTGAGGGGTTGGACAGGTCGGAGAGCTGGGGTGTCGCTGGAAAAGGGTGTAGCCCCTCCCGTTTGACGTTATTCATGGATTCATTGCAACTGTGCGATCCCTGGAGGTGCCAATATCCCTTATCTCGTGAATATACCTCTTACTTCCATCCCCATATCATTTCTTCCCGTATTGATTTTTGGCTGGTTTCAGTTTCTCTTTATCATCGGATTCTTGATTCATGGGTAGGTCTTATTGACTTGTCTGATCATGCCCCGGTCTGGTTTACGTTGTCGCTTCGGAATCCTTTTGTTACTGCATATAATTGGAGTTTCCCCTCTTATTTGGTTCATTCCACTGACTTTTGGCGCCACTTAGAAAATGCTTTTCATACTTATGCCGAAAGACAAAGGGCGATCTGGCACAGGGTTTATCTAAATATGATAGTTTATAAATTCGAAAGAAAAAGACCAAAATTAGACAGTGTATTGCCCTTATTAATAGGGAGAAAACAACGTGTGTTACCATTTTTTCTATGGTATGCTGTCCTGGTTGGTGGTGCACCCAGAGCCAGAAAGTACATAGACTTACAAAGGGAGAGAACAGAAGGCTCTTGTGTGGGCGCACTTATGCCGCTGATAACAGGCAGCATCTGGATGATGTTCATTTATTTTGGGCGGCGTCCAAACCGGTTGTCAGAGGTCAGGTTATGGAATATGTGGCAAGGAAACGTAAAAGGCTAAATGCTGTTATAGCTGATCATAGTAAGCTCTTAGCATCAGCTTATGAGGAATTACTTTTGACCAGTTCGGATGCGACTCGGAAATCTTATGTAGAAGCTAAACATACTTATGATGCTTTGTGCACGGAGAGGGCCCAATTTACACATAATATCCAGCGCAACAAATATTTTCGTGGATGTAATAAATCAGGGAGGCTACTGGCTAATTTGGTGCGTTCTCAGGCCGCTCCTGCACATATTTTACAAATTGTTTCCCCCTCTGGGTCTCTGGCTTCGGACACACTGGAAATCTCAATGGCATTCCAATCTTATTATAAACACCTGTATGACGCCCCTCCCGATTGACCCCTGGAGGGTTTAGAGTTTTTACGGAAGGCTAATTTGCCGACACTTACTGATGAGAAATGGGACTCTTTAACTGCCCCCATTAACTGAACAAGAATTACTATTACTTAGAAAATCCTTAGTAAAAGGTAAATCCCCTGGCCCAGATGGCTTTGGGGATGAATACTACCAATTGTTAAAAGATCATTTACTCTCCCACCTTCTGTCCCTCTACAACTCTCTGCTATCTGGAACTCTGCCTCCCCATACTTTTACTGCAGCTCGTATTGTAGTGTTTCCGAAGCCGGGAAAAGATCCTACTCAAGTACAATCCTATCGGCCCATTTCTTTGTTGAACCAAGATTTAAAAATTTTTACTAAATTACTCGCCTAGCGCTTGCAGTCAGTTTTACCCAGAATATTGCATCCTGCCCAAAATGGGTTTGTGAAGGGTCGCACCTCCGTGCATAATGTACGCATGCTGATAGCGGCTATGCATCGTATCCAACAACTTGGTAACAAGGAAGCCTTTATTGTCAGCTGTGATGCAGATAAAGCTTTTGACCACGTTTCCTGGTCCCATCTTCTGAGAATTTTACAAATACAACAGTTTGGCCCTGACTTTATAGGAATTTTTAACATGTTATATGCTTCCCCGGAGGCCTGTATTACAGTTAATGGTCTGAACTCCCCTCCTTTTACTCTATCTAGAGGAACTCATCAAGGCTGACCCTTATCCCCGTTGTTGTTTAGCCTGGCCCTTGACCCTTTAATCCGTACATTTTTTCATGAGGTTTCCTGGCAGGGAGTGGTTTTGAGTGAAGTGGAAGTGAAGGTGTCGGCTTTTGCCGATGACCTCTTGTTATATTTTAGTAATCCAAAATGTGCCTTGCCCGGTTTACAAACCATATTAAACGCTTTTCATGATATTTCGGGTTTTCTGGTTAATTTTCAGAAAACAGAGGCGTTGGCACTCCATCCTGATGCACTATTAGGCTGTGGATCTTCTTTCCCTTTTCGCTGGGCCTCATAGTTCTTGGTATACTTAGGTTTGCGATTCCCTAGAAATGTTACCGACCTCTATTCTGTAAATTATTCTCACTTAAGCTCTCAGTTGTTGTCTGATTTTGATAAATTTAAACATTTACCAGTGTCTTATATTGGCTGCTGTCATTTATTTAAGATGGTTTCCTTTCCAAGACTCCTCTACCCGGTCCAGTTGCTGCCTTTCCTTTTGACTAAAAGTGTTGTTGTTATCATTAATAGGGCACTCACAAAATGTATATGGGCCGGAAAACGTCTGAGGATATCTTTGCTGAAATGACAACAGTCATTATTACAGGGAGGTATTAAGTTAACCTACCATGAAGTTTATTTACTAATATTCGTGTTTGAGTCGATTTGTGTTGATTTTGAACTCTAATTTTATCGGACGTGTTTTCATGCAACTTTTTGAAACCATCTATGCTAAGTTACTATGATGTCGAGTTTGTTGTTTTCATATTTTCCGATGGCTATGTTATTCGTGTTTTTTGCGGCCGCAAATCGCTTGTTCGGTCGGGAGTTTGTGTATTTTTCCACGGATTGGGACTATTTTAAATGCGGCAGTGTTTTTTTTGCAACTACGGCCGCATATCCACTTTTACTTTCGATTTTAACCTTCATTCATGATTAGTGGGGTGTCAGAAGTAGGAGTGTCTGTGTGCAACCATATAAATACGCCTCAAACCGTCCGCACCTCGTGGGTTTAGTTAATGGTGAGGAGAGAGGTTGTGCTGTGGAGTTTGGTGAGTAGGTGTGATTTGGATTACTATTTTTGGCGAGTTCTGAGTGTTGTATTGTGTTTGAAAGTACTCTTGTCATTCTTGTAGTGTTGCTTCTTTTTGGTTTGTCTTAATTTTTGTCTTTGTGTGTTTTTTTAAGTCTCTTGTCAGTGTTTGTGTGTGTGGTGTGTTGTGTTGTGTTGTGTTGTGTAGTGGTAGTGGAGAAGTGTGTTGGTTGTCCTTTTTTAGTGTTAATTGTTATTTTTCCTAATTATGTCTGACTCAGAGGTGGGGGAGGTGGGGGAGGTTGGGGAGGTGAGACAGAGGGAGGAGGTTAGTGAGGTTAAGTAGGTGCGTGAGGTTGGTGCTGCAGCCTCTAGTGATAGTGACAGTGAAGCAGCTCCGCAGCCACGCACCACTACTAAGACTGGCTGCAATGTAAAGTTTAGTTATGCTGAGAATGTGACTTTGGTGCGTGAGCTGATGAAATATCAGCGGTACCTATTTGGGCCGGAGGCCGGAAAGGTGAAATCACGGAAGAAGACGGTATTGTGGGCTAAAGTTGTTGCTGCTGTAAATAGTGAGGGGGTGGTCAAGTGGACGGAGGACACGTGCCGCAAATGGTACTATGATATAAAGTGCCAGGTGAAGTCCAAAATGGCCAAGGAGGCGAAGTCAGCTCGCCAGACCGGTGGGGGTCAGCCCTTCATTGCCAGATATCTGGACTATGAGGAGCCCACGCGGAGCTTAATACCTCCTGAAGTTGTGTCAGCAACCCATGTCAGTGATTCCGATCGGCCCAGGAAGGATGGTGAGCATGTTTTTTCTTAATAACATACATTTTTGGATTTAATTTGGTTTTGGATAATGTGTGTCAAATGACCTAGCACATTACTCGCATCTTCAACTACATGGCAGCAAAACCCTTGACACTGTTAATGGCTAATCCAAAAACCAATGTAGCACATAACAGTACTGTATGTGAAATGTGTTTTAAAATGTAGTATTGTTTTTGTATTGTGAAGTTGTTATTTTGTCCGGCATTTAATTTGCAAACACCAAGCTTGCCCTTCATCACATTTCCCTCGAAAAGCATTGTACTCTGTATTTTGAGGCAGTTAGCCATGTGCAAGGTTTCACAAACAGTGGTTCAGATGTTATAGGCTGGAGTAGGCCTAAGTAAATTTTAAACCAGTGACATGTGCAAGCTAATTGAAGCACCATTTAATCTGGTTAAAAAATAAGCCACCGTATTTTTACTCGCTTGCCGCCTGTATTTGTCACCTTCACCAACACTGCTTTATCAGTGGCTTATGTCTTTGGATGGTTAATAAATCTGTGTAATGTTTTCCTTAGTTTTGTAGTGATGTTGGGCTAGTGTGTGTTTGTTGTGGCACATCACACAGGTTGACACAAATGTAATTTCTTATTATTGATATTTGCTTTTCTAATCAATTTGTGTGTGCTTTGTAGTGATCTTTTATGTATTTGGAATGTAGGGCCATGTTTGTGGCCTCTCAATGATCTCATGCGTAGCACTTTCCTGAGTGCACATGCCTATTGGCCAGTATTGTTGTGCTAATGGCTGTGTGTGTGGGGTCAACATCAGATTTTTTTATATGTTCCAATGAATAGAAAATTACAAGCACACAAAATAAGAAGTTGGTATTATCTTTATAATCATAGAGATTCAAATGCTTAACAAGTGCATTATACAATTTCATCATTTGGGTTATTTTTTTCCCCGGTTGTACAGTGTCTAAAAAAAACACAACTGAGCATCCTACAGTCAGTCCCACGACATCTTATGATGATGACGCTGCGGCAGCAGGTAAAGTGTCCATTGTAGTACATGTTATGTTTGTAAAGGAATGGACATACAATATTTTTCACTTTAATACTAGGTCCCTCAATACAAGGCTTGACCAGCAGAAGACGCCCTCCTGAACCCCTCAAAAAGCAGACACATGTGGCACCCAAGCAACCAAGGTCGGATGTCCTGTCCAAACCACAGCAGTCTACACCACCACAAAGAATTTCAGTAGTTTCTTCCGCACCACCACGCAAAATTTTGGACACTCCACCAAGACGCCAACCACACTCCCCTCATCTGGATGGTGAGTAGGAATACAAAATTTTAGAAGAGATTAGTCATCTATAAACGATCCGTTAATTTACATTCATAAACTGGACACACAGCACAACCAATAATACGTACAGAAGACCAGCAACCACAAAATGGCCACAAAGTGGAATGTATATTTCCTCCTCCATTAAAGATATGTATGTCCACTTCAGCCATACAGTAGCAGATTGTCTGGAAGATGCTGCAATAGAAACAGATGGATAAGCTTGACAAAGAGTAAGGCTGTAAACATTGTTGTGTGTTTATTCATTTGAATACATTGGCTTCAACATGCAAAAAAATACAGATGTTTTCGCTCACAGTAAAAGGCAACACTTTTTTAAACAACTCACGCATTTCTCGTGGAGTATGTAGGATATACCAGACAAATAATGTGGTTGCTTTTACATTGATGTACACAGCAAAGCAACAATGATAGAGGCATGTGCAGCCTTTAAAGGTAGTAGTGATGTTGTTGCAATGCAGAATATGAACAAAATGCGTTCACATACATGTGTAGAGTGGCCTTTGGGGGGTCATTCCGAGTTGGTAGCTAGCTGCATTTGTTCGCTGTGCAGCAATGAGGCAAAAAAACGGCTCTTCTGCGCATGCGTATGCAGTGCAATGCGCACGCATGGCGTACTATTACAACGAACTATGTAGTTTTACACAGGGTCTAGCTATGCTTTTCAGTTACACAGGCAGCCGCAGAGTGATTGACAGGAAGAGGGCGTTTCTGGGTGTCAACTGACCGTTTTCAGGGAGCGTTCGGAAAAATGCAGGCGTGCCAGGAAAAACGCAGGCGTGGCTGGGCGAATGCAGGGCGTGTTTGTGACATCAAATCAGGAACTGAATGGTCTGAAGTGATCGCAAGCGCTGAGTAAGTTTGAAGCTACTCAGATACTGCACAAAATTATTTTGCAGCCGCTCTGCGATCCCTTCATTCGCATTTCTGCTAAGCTAAAATACACTCCCAGTGGTCGGTGGCATAGCGTTTGCACGGCTGCTAAAAACTGCTAGCGAGCGATCAACTCGGAATGACCACCTTTGTTAAACATTTGTCAAATATATATGGCTAGCTAACCAAAAATGCTTTGTCCTTCCACAAACAACTAACACTACCAGCAGCCCTCCGACACAGCAGCAAGACAGTGATATGGATGAGACAATCATTTTACAACTTCAGCCAATAATTGAAGCAAACACATCCCCAGCACTTGTGAGTACACCACCCCCGCTAAACACACCACCACCACCACAACACAGCCCAACACCAATAGTACAAGGGCCTGATCAAGTGTTTTGGGACAATTGGGCTACACAGCAGTCCACTAATCAGGATTGCCTGCGTAGACAGACACACATTTTCTCAAGCCTGCCTAATCACCTCAAAAGAATAAGCCGCAATATCAGCCGAGAAAATGAACCAACCACATGAATGGCAAACACCATGGAAATAATGCGGGCAGACATGACACATGTAATGGGCAACTTACAACGCCTAATGGATGAACATCACAGACAACAGCAAAGCTACCTAAACATTTTAGAAACAAATCAAATGCTCATTGAAAATCACACTGCAGCAACAAGTGAACTCAATGCCACCCTCACTAACCTTAATGAAACACTCAGTTCCCAGCAGCAACAGCAACAAAGTTCCAGTTCTGGTATGACAACTACACTTGTATCGCCTGTGGGCTCACCACCAAGGCGCTCCACCAGAACACGCCCACACGACAGTGGTAAAGGCAAAGCAGCATCCAAGCAGCCGGCCCCAAAAAAATAACATACAGATGTAGTGGTTTCTGTTTGGAGACAAAAAAACAATGAGTTAGTAACTGTCTGTTTGACATTATAGATTGTCCTGTTAGCACCTTAATAATTTAAACAACATCATTAATTATCCGTAAACTAAGTTTACAAGTGTATTTGTTATTCACACTGCTATTTACCAGTCTTTGTAAAAAAAAAATGTTGACAGTGAAATGTTATCTGTGCTACACATTGTGAGTTGCATGCATTAATGAGCCAACAGTCTTTTATAATCTAATTACTATTACCAGATTCTAATAACTCTCATATATAGCAGCCAGTCTACTGCACAGGCATGCACATTGTGAGGTGTATGCATTAATGAGCCAACAGTCTTTGATTATCTAATTATTATTACCAGATTCTAATAACTCTCATATATAGCAGCCAGTCTACTGCACAGGCATGCACATTCTGAGGTACATGCATTAATGAGCCAACCGTTCTTGATTATCTAATTATTTTTACCAGATTCTAATCAGTTTCATATATAGCAGCCTGACTACTGCACAGCCATGCAGATTAGCACATGACCCATATAAGCTTATTTTTGGGTTTGTGTGGTTAATTGTTTAATACTTTACGCCATTAGGACAATAACAGTATTGTTAAACAAGCAAGTGTCCGAATATGTGCAAACAATAATGGGAGTTTTTAGATTATATTATTTTTTTTGCGGTTTGTCATTAATGTCCTGCCATGTTTGTGTGTGCTAAAAAGCCGTTATGGGAGCATTTGTTTGGATGCTTCAAACAAATCACACTTTTCATTACAACAGCAAAAGTAAGTGTGTAATAATAATGTATACAACACTGCCGAGATTTGTACTTAGTAAATTCCAGTGTTGACACTTTGAAAAAGAAAACTAATTCGGACAAATCGGGACTTTAGTAAATAAACCCCTATGTATTCAAGATTATGCCCTAGCCTCAAATTTAAGATATGCATTGGACTGGATAGGGGGAGTCGATAATTATGTCTATAAGTCCCTGGATCAGGCGTTTCTTTCCGATATCACTGTGGATGCTTTATTACACAAGCCCATGACATTTTATCCAGAGGTGTTGAAGAGTAACCCTTTGCTCTACACCCCTTACTGTGGCGATGCCTTTGCACTTCAAGAGTAGCTCCCGGCCAGCGCAGCTTTAGCGTGCTGGCCAGGAGCTACTCATCGCTCCCCGGCCCACAGCAGCTGCATGTGACATCACACAGCCGCTGCGGCTCGCCCCTCGTTCGGTCCGGCCATGCCTGCGTTGGCGGACCGCACCCACGAAACGGTGACCAAACGCCGCCGTTCCGCCCCCTCCCGCCCAGCGATCACCTCTGCCTGTCAATCAGGCAGACGTGATCGCATCCCTGCTATGGCCTTCGGCGGTCTGGCATGCGCTGGCGCATGCACAGTAGGGACCCGTTCGCTCTGCTGCGTTAAAATGCAGCGAGCGGGTCAGAATGACCCTCCATTGTTTCTTGTGTTGTGTCTATAAAACAAGCAGAATTGAACAAGCAATCAGAAACAAATAAAACATTTTGGATGGTACGAAGTTTGTGTCCATAAGCACCATGGAACATCACACATAGGGCCAGATGTATTCAGCATGGAGAAGATAAAAAAACATGGCGAAGTGTAAAGTGAATACGTAGCAGACATTCAGATAGTAACTAGCATTTTCAAAAGCAATCAGGATTACCTAGTGCTTTATCACCTTCCACTTATCACTGCTTAATGACTTCTCCAGCCTTAATACATGTGCACCATAATATGATGTGTACTCAAAACAAGAACACACAATACACATGCTGCATTTGTATGCCACTAAGCCAGTGTATGTTTGTATGTCTTTGGAATAATACACATTCTGACAAACTAACATGTTTGAGTTGGTTACAAAAATATTATGTTCCAAAGTAAAATTACAAAAAATACAGAAACACATATACTTACCTTAAAAATGTAGATTTATAAGCTCTTGCCTTACCTGCCTCCCTACATCTGTACTCCAAGTGTCGCCAGATGTATCTAACTCCTCTGCTTGCTTGCTTGCTTGCTGACTGCTTTCTTCATCCTCCTCCTCAATATGTGGCAGTTGTTGTTGCAAACACATGTTATGAAGAAAACAGCAGCAGAACACAATTCTGGTCACCTTTAAGGGACTATACAACAAAAGCCCACCAGACACCGAAACCTAGATTTCAGCACCCCAAAACATCTTTCTATCACATTCCGCATGGACTTATGTGCATTATTGTAATTGTGTTCAGCAGGGGAGTCAGGGCAGGACAATGGATTCAGAAGCCAAGAGAAACAGCCATCACCTGAAAGTCATATATACTGTAGTGACATGTGTAAAGTACATGTACAGCAACACATAACTAACACAGTGGATGTGTGCATAGTATACAAAGTACTACACATATCAAATCACATACCCAGCAGCCATCCATCTGGCATTTATATGTCCTCAAATTTATCAAAGAGGGATGACTGACTGGGGATGAAGGAGTCATGGCAGCCACCAGGGTAACCAGCATCAACACTCATGATTTTGAGTTTTGCATAACAAACTACCTGGCCATTTGTAGAGTGGCAAGATGTCTATTGGTATGTATATGCTGCCTGCCCCTAGGTGGTCTCAGCTGAGTGTGTGTGCAATCTATGGCTCCCAGCACATTGGGCATGCCAGCAAGGCCATAGAAAGCTACCCTGACGGCATGCCACTGAGACTTCTGGGTAGGGAAGCAGATTGAGGCATTGATGTGGGGCTGCAAAACATTCAACATCTCTGTGTATATTTGGGAAAAAAGGGTACTGAGATTACATTACATAACATAATCACTGTGGACTGACATTACTACAACAACTAAATAACAGATGAGGATGTTAGGTATACATCACCTGTGTTAGGATTCTGGAACAGAAGGGCTGTGAAATCCCAGTGACATTGCCAGCCACATCCTGAAAGCTACCAGTATCCATAAAGTGCAACACAGCCAGGAGTTTGTGCAGGCCTGAGACAGGGCGAGAGTGTGCTGTCTCAGGGTCTATTTCCAATTTGACAAGGTCATACAGACGGAAAATGTTTGATTTAGACGGAACATCTGTATGACCTTGTCATCGGCCAATGCATTTAAGTTTGAACAACCCCTAAAAAAAATTAGGCCTGCGCAGCCTCTGCGGAACCTGTGCAACCTGCTGACCATGTTCAGTTTCCTGGCCCTGGTTTCTTCCAGGCTGATGTCTGAGTCTCAGGAATCCCACAGCACACAAAACATCACTGCACAATAGTCCAGCAGCCATTTCTGAGTGTGGGTTGATTGAAATGGGCCTAGGGTCCTTTTATAGGCATCCTAATTCAGGTGTGATTGATGCTGAAGTTGGCACACATGTAAACACGCCAGGAAAAAGCAGGTCTATTTTTTTGCTGCTTTTTTTTATGAATCGCAAAAAATACAACCGCAATTGAGCATTCTCGGACAAACAGCCAAATACGAATTATTAGTATATTATGAACAAACAGCCGCATTTGACCAATGGTCTATTCATTCATATTTCTGATCTCTGCTGTGAAAACCATTACGAATATCCCCAACACTGCCAAGATTTGTACTTAGTAAATTCCCGTGTTGACACTTTGAAAAAAAAAACTAATTCGGACAAAATCGGGACTTTAGTAAATAAACCCCCATGTATTCAAGATTATGCCCTAGCCTCAAATTTAAGATATGCATTGGACTGGATAGGGGGAGTGGATAATTATGTCTATAAGTCCCTGGATTAGGCATTTCTTTCCGATATCGCTGTGGATGCATTATTACACAAGCCCATGACATTTTATCCAGAGGTGTTGAAGAGTAACCCTTTGCTCTACACACCTTACTTGGCTTGGCGTGCCTCTCGTAAATGATTGCATTTATCGTGTACTAGATCCATATTTTTACCTTTGATTCATAATATTGATTTTCGGTGCGGGGTGGCGGGAGATGTATTCACTGATTGGCACCTCCGGTGACTCCGCCTGGTTTATCATTTTCTGGCTGAGGACCGCTCTACGGTTCTCGACATGTCTAGTCTTCGAGAACTACACCCCCGGCTTTCCATACCCTTGTTTGCATATTTCCAATCCCGTAGCTATATTCTGAAATTGCTGTCCAAACTCCCAACACATGAGCTGAATAATTCGTTTGACGTTTTAGTTATTGGCCATAGGGGGGGACCTATACCTACTTCTTTACTTTATGACCATATTCGTGTAACACTTGACCTTTCTTGGATCTCCACTGGCTTGACTAAGTGGTGTGATGTTTTTCCTGGTCTCTCAATACAATTCCTAATTAAATCTTCGGATCTACTAAATAAGCAATTGATTTCTGCCTCCTTCATGGAAATGCAATTTAAGATACTGCACAGGGCTTATTATATGCCCAAACTTCATTATATAATGGGTGTGTCGGAGAACTTAAATTGTTTTAAATGCTCACTTCCAGATGCTGATATCTTTCACTGTTTGTGGTCTTGTAGTGTAGTCTGTTCATTTTGGAATGAAGTACAGTGTTATGTCAATACTACCCTGCACATATCATTTATGGTGAACGCTTCTTGGGCATTCTGGAACATTTGTCCCCCTTTGGGTCCCATGACACCGACTTTTGCTACTCACTGCTTACTGGCCAAAATTGCTGCAGTAGCAAAAAAAAAAACCATTCTTTCAAAATGGATACATGCAGATAAAATATCATTGCAATGTATGTTTCCCAGGCTGAGGTATATATATCAAATGGATTGGGTTGAGTGCTCATTAGATATCGAGTCATGTACTGCTAAATTCTTTGATATCTGGTTACCTTATATTATTTCATTCCCGGATACTGAAAAAGACCATGGTGGTCATTCCGAGTTGTTCGCTCGCAAGCTGTTTTTAGCAGCTTTGCACACGCTAAGCCGCCGCCTACTGGGAGTGAATCTTAGCATCTTAAAATTGCGAACGAAAGATTCGCAATATTGCGATTACACAAGTCTTAGCAGTTTCAGAGTAGCTCCAGACTTACTCGGCATCTGCGATCAGTTCAGTGCTTGTCGTTCCTGGTTTGACGTCACAAACACACCCAGCGTTCGCCCAGACACTCCTCCGTTTCTCCAGCCACTCCCGCGTTTTTCCCAGAAACGGTAGCGTTTTTTCACACACACCCATAAAACGGCCAGTTTCCGCCCAGAAAACACTCACTTCCTGTCAATCACATTACGATCGCCTGAACGATGAAAAAGCCGTGAGTAAAATTCCTAACTTCATAGCAAATTTACTTGGCGTAGTCGCAGTGCGGACATTGCGCATGCGCACTAAGCGGAAAATCGCTGCGATGCGAAGAAATTTACTGAGCGAACAACTCAGAATGACCCCCCATATCCGACACTCTGTTCGCCTGTCCATCTGGTGCAATATAGCCGTTTTAGAGAGGGGTAAACCTCTCTTTTGAACTAATCGCCTGACTAGGGTTCCATCCTCCTTACTGTGACTGTATAGCGGAATTTGTTGAGGCAGTTTCCCTAACATTCCATATCTTTTATTTTTTTCTGCCATTGACTGTTGTACTGCGATTGTTCTGTGCTCTTCCTTTGTCTTTTGTTTTTTGTTTTTTGTTTTGTCTTTGATGCATTGTTTACACTTATACCATATGTGTTTCAATAAAAATATTTTTTTTTAAAATACAAGGTTAATTTAAAGGGAAAAAAGGGAGAATCTTGGGTTTTTTAAGCATACTGCAGAAAGTTACAAGCAATTATACTGTAACAGCTAAGTATTTTTTTTAAAAAGTGTTTACATTATTTATGTTCATGTTCTTTAAACTTTTGTTTTTGTTTATGCAGGTAAATATTTCAAAGTGAAAATATAAAACTTTGATTTAATCCAGCAGTTCTCAAACTTTTTTGAGTCACAGTGCCCTAGACTTTAAATTCACAGCACCCCTAGGCCTAAAGTTTACTATTGAGAAATTCTGAAAAAAATATTAAATGAAGTTACTGTAATTGTGTTTATATGTCATCCTTAGGTTCAGTTATGTGGTAAGGGGCAGGAGTCACTTCTGCTTGTCCACATATTTTATGATTGGCAGCCACAAGCACTGGTTTTGCTTATTACATTGACCATAACTACTTTCAATTAATCGTGGACCACCAACCCATGGCATTCCTCTTAGTTTTCTGAGGCACCCAAGGGTGTCATAGCACCCAGTTTGGGAACCAGTGATTTCATCTGTCTGATTAGAATATGTGTATGTCTTGTCTAACACTAGCACTCTGGTCCAATAGTGTAATTGCAAGGTTGGTACAATTTATACTTTGAAAGCATTCGCAAAATTTGTTTTTTTGTTAGAACTGTTCTTCTTTGTGTGTAGAACTATTGTGTTTAAAACTGTTTAAGAAGAATGGTGTCTATCTAACGCACCCAGCTCACTGTTTTGAGAAGGTGTTATTGTAGAGTAAATGTCATATGCATACACATATGTGTGCATTAGGTTTTACATTATGTTTGTCTACTTATTTTTCAGCTAGTCATTGCTGAGATTCTTTGTGATTAACCTTTCTTCTGCTTAGTCTTTTTATTTATTGTCATTAATCTTTTTTTAATACAGGGAGTATTGTTAAACTTGTACTTAATATTACTGAGACCCCTTAAGGTACTGGCTAGGTATTTCTTCCAATTTCTACCAATCATGTACTTGCTATTGTTTTGTTAGTAATAAATGTGATTTGATGTCAGGAGTCATGGGGGGTCATTCCGAGTTGTTCGCTCTGTATTTTTCTTCGCATCGCAACGATTTTCCGATAACTGCGCATGCGCAATTTTCGCACTGCGACTGCGCCAAGTAAATTTTCTATGCAGTTAGGTATTTTACTCACGGCATTACAAGGTTTTTTCTTCGTTCTGGTGATCGTAGTGTGATTGACAGGAAGTGGGTGTTTCTGGGCGGTAACAGGCCGTTTTATGGGAGTGTGTGAAAAAACGCTACCGTTTCTTGGAAAAACGCGGGAGTGGCTGGAGAAACGGAGGAGTGTCTGGGCGAACGCTGGGTGTGTTTATGACGTCAAACCAGGAACGACAAGCACTGAACTGATCGCAGATGCCGAGTAAGTTTGAAGCTACTCAGAAACTGCTAAGAAGTGTCTTTTCACAATTTTGCTAATCTTTCGTTCGCAATTTTGATAAGCTAAGATTCACTCCCAGTAGGCGGCGGCTTAGCGTGTGCAAAGCTGCTAAAAGCAGCTTGCGAGCGAACAACTCGGAATGACCACCATGGTGCAATAACATGTTGACCATCAAAATACTATACTGTATATCTGCTTTGCTTGCTTATTTTATTGATGGTAAATTATGGGTTTTCTAAGAATGTCCTACGGTTACATCATTACATAGTAGTGAGAAGGAAGTTCGTGTATTAAAACAAGTTTTTGGTGTTATTTTCATTGAAGTACAATGTATTGCAATATCACATAAAAAGGAACACTATCATGATACCGATACATAAACAGATATTAATGCAATGAATTAAAAAATCACTGCAATAATACACAGGGATAATATGTCAGAATGACAAGGAACTGTAGATGATTTACAATAAAAAAAATAAAACTACAACTAATATGCTCTAAGAACAGTGATACAAAATCCCAACATTTAAAGGGGGAATTCAATTGTTTGAAAAGTCGGTTGGGTGTTTGTTTTTTCCTGTCTATTAAATAGGAAAAAACAGACATCCAACTGACTTTTCAAACAATTGAATACCCCCCAAGGAGTGTAAGTGTTCCCAGGGGAATCCATGGTAGCAGTGGGAGTAGAGGAACAACAGTAGGAATTTAGGTACCAGATACAATTAGCTGAGAAAAATCAGAAGATTATTATTGTTCATCCTAAGCTCATACCATGCTGCATGTTGTAAACCCTTGTTAACTTGATGGCTGGTGGCAAGGGAAGTGTATCAATGTAACTTTCCTAGACTTTTAAAGAAGCCTGTACATTGTTTTCTCTCCCATACTGTCTCAATAAACTACTTATGAAAAAAATTGCCTCAATTTTTCCTTGAAAAGAGGAAAAGAATGGGGTTCCCTTTGAATCCAATTTTGAAAGATGTTTTTTCTACATGCTGCACTACTGTAATTGTCAATAGTAACTTCTTTTTTTATATATTAAAATTTTATTGAAATTTTGCATTAAAAATGAAAAAAAGGAAGGGGGTACAGAGGGAAAAAAGGGAAGGGGGAGTGAAAGGGGGTACACGTAATATGAAATAGAGCTATACAGAGTACAATAATCCACAAAACAGTGAAGCAAAGATCAGCTGTACATATCAACATGTCAAACAATCACAGTACATAAATGTAAATGATAGGATCGGCTCTGGAAGGTTGAAAGTAGTTTGAACCACAGGTTAAGAAGGCACTGAGGCTAGGGAGGATGATATGTCACCTAAATCGGGAACTCTAAACCTCCTATAATTGCTCCAGGGAAGCCAACGAAGTAGCGGGCTTGAGGTTGGGAAGCAATATACAGCCCCAGCTGTTTCAAATTCATAATGTGCATGTACTGCATTTTCAACAGCTACCATGGTCGGGACAGTCGGTGTGCGCCAATGGTGAGCAATCAATAATTTTGTCAATATGAGTATCTGGCCCATCATGTATTGATCACTAGGTGAGAAATTACCATGGTACATATGGAGAATGGCCAATAAGAGGTTAGTGGGTAAAATAAAAGCCCAGGACTTTAGCAATAAGAGCAAACACAGAATTCCAGAGACTAACTAGTGCAGAACAGTTCCAGAAGATATGAAATAGTGTACCCACCCTTCCACAATTGCGCCAACACAAATTAGAGGTAGAGTGCTTCATTGCATGTAAACGTGCAGGAGTGAAATAGAGACAGTGCAGGAGTTTATAGAACAATTGTACATGGGACATACATCTAGATACATGAAAGTATGTTTGAAAGACAAATTTCCATTCTGCTTCCAGGACTGTGCTCCCAAAATCTACCTCCCATTTCATCTGAAAGGGAAACTTCTGTAAGGTGCGAGAAGTAACAATAAGGTTATACCATCTGGATATCCCCCCCCCCCCTACTATTCCGCTTAGGTAATAATCCTTGAATTAGTTTAGGTAGAGGGGAAAGGCAATGAGGGGGTTACGTAACTTCCATCACCCAATGTCTCAGCTGTAAATGTTTGTGAAATTCTCTATGGGGTAAGGAGTATTGAGATTGAATTTGGGCAAATGAAAGTAAAGATCCATTTGAAGTAACCTCGTGAAGGGATATAATTCCGTGAGACACCCATGTGTCAAACCTTATGTCCGGAATTAGACAAGCTACGCCCTTTAAAGTAAAATCAGAGGGAGGCAGGGAAACAGTATCCAATTTAAGAGTTAGTTCCAACCATGCTTTCCAGGCAGAATGTACCACGAGAGATTTAGCAGTCACCGGGAGCGACAAAATGTCTGTTAAGGGAAATGGAGACAATAATCCCTGTTTCAACTGGACCCAAATTTTGGGATCATTTTGAGAGAACCATGCTCTGTGTGAGAATACAAGCAAATTGGTATTCTCTATTTTATGGAGAGACATCATCTTTTGGGCCAATCTCGGCAACTTACCCCGTCATACATATTTCATGCAGAGAGAAGAAAATTTGGACAGTAAGTAATGTGGAAGGAGGATCGGGATAGTTCTAAACAAGTACATAAGTTTGGGTAGAACCACCATTTTTAGTGCTGCTATGCACCCCATCCATGATACATGTTGCATCATACAATTGTTGGATCTTGCATAACAAAGGAGGATAGTTAGCTAAAATTAAGTTTGACACTTTTTGGGTGATCTGGACTCTGAGATATTTAAAACTTCTATCCCGACAGGCATATGAGTAAATAGCCTTCAGCGATTGTAGGAAGGAAGAGGCAAAGTTTAAGGGGAGCATTTCCATATTAGTGTTATTTAGCTTATAATAGGGCACATTGGAGTAACCTTCTAATACATCATGCAGATTTTGTAAGGATGTGACGAGAGCCGTTAACGGGAGGAGAACATCGTCTGCAAATAAGCAGACCTTATAAAGTTTCCCAAAAACTTCCGGACCTTTTATCGAATCATCCGTTCGTACCTTCTCAGCAAGAGGTTCAATGGTGAGGGCAAAAACTAATAGAGATATGGGACAGCATTGGTGCATACCATTTGAAATCAAGAAGCTTGAAGAGAGCATTCCATTAACATAGACTCATGCGGATGGATTAGAATAGAGCACCAGAATGGAAGTGAGAACTTTACCAGTAGACTTAAATTTACGCAAAACTTCCTGGAGGTACCCCCAATGTAAACGGTCGAATACCTTCTCCGCAATCTAACAAAAGCAACAAAAGAGGTTCAGTGGAAGCGGAGAAGGCATCCAAGACATTGATAATCCTTCTGGTGTTATCGGGGGATTGCCGGCCAGGTACGAACCCCACCAGGGCCAGTATTTACTAAAAATCCGAGTTTGGCCGATTTGTGTTTTTTTTTCTAAGTCCCAAACCGGGAATTCACTAAGCACCAATCTCGGCAGTGTCTGGTCTATTCGTAGTGGTTTGAATGACAACGTTCCAAAATACGAATGAATAGACCATCGGTCAAACGCGGCTGTTATTTCATAGAATACGGGAATTCACTATTCATTCGTATTTGGGTGTTAGTCTCTGAGTGCTCAAATGCGGTCGTATTTTTTTGCGATTCGTTAAAAAAAGCGGTAAAAAAATAGACCTACTTTTTTCAGTCGTGTTTACATGTGTTGCAAATAAAAAATCACTCACACCTGAATTAGGATGCCTATAAAAGGATGTTAGGCCCATTTCAATACACCTACACTCAGAAATGGCAGCAGGATTGTGGGCCAGTGATCTTTTGTGTGCTGTGGGATTCCTCAGACTCAGACATCAGCCTGTAAGTAACCAGGGCCAAGAAACTGAACATGGTCAGCAGGTTGTACAGGTTCCGCGGAGACTGCGCAGGCCTCGTTTTTTTAGGGGGCGTTTAAACTTGAACGCATTGTCCGATGATAAGGTCATACAGATGTTCCGTCTAAATCGTAACAACATTTTCCGTCTGTATGACCTTGTCAAACTGGGCCTAGACCCTGAGACCGCACGCTCTCGCCCTGTCTCAGGCCTGCACAAACTCCTGGCTGTGTTGCACTTTATGGCTACTGGCAGCTTTCAGGCTGTGTCTGGGGATGTCATAGGGATCTCACAGCCCTCATTTTCAAGAATCTTAACACAGGTGATGTATACCTAACGACCTCTTCTGTTTTGTGTTTGTTTTAATTTCTCGGTGGCCAGTTCTGTCCTAAAATCTCATGTTTATTGTTCTTTAAAATGTTTACACAGGTGTTGGCTGTTTTGCAGCCCCACATCGAGGCCTCAATCTGCTTCCCTACCCAGGAGTCTCAGTGGCATGCCATCAGGGTAGATTTCTATGAGCTGGCTGGCATGCCCAATGTGCTTGGAGCCATAGATTGCACACACATTCAGCTGAGACCACCTAGGGGCAGGCAGCACATATATACAAACCGCCATTTCGAACACTCCACAAATGCGCAGGTGGTTTGTGATGCAAATCTCAAAATAATGAGTGTTCCCTGGGGGCTGCCATGACTCCTTCATCCTCAGTCAGTCATCCCTCTTTGATAAGTTTGAGGACGGGCAAATGCCAGATGGATGGCTGCTGGGTATGTAATTTGATATGTGTAGGCCTGCGTATACTTTGTCCAAATACAGGTGCAGATGTATTAACCTGTAGAAGGCATAAGGAAGTGAGAAACCAGTGATCTGTGCAAGGTGATAAAGGCACTAGCCAATCTGCTCCAATATGTAAATTAACATTTAGGAACAGATTGTCTGCTGCCTTTATTACCTTGCACATATCACTGGTTTTTCACTTCCTTATGCCTTCTACAGGTTAATACATCTGCCCCACAGTGTGTTACTTATGTGTTGCTGTATCTTAACATGAATCACGTTACTATATCTGTATTTTAGGTGATGAAGGATATGGCTGTTTCTCTTGGCTTCTAACTCCATTGTCCCGACCTGATACCCCTGCTGAACACAATTACAATAATGCACATAAGTCCACGCGGAATGTGATAGAAAGATGTTTTGGTGTGCTGAAATCTAGGTTTCGGTGTCTGGATAAGTCTGGTGGCCTTTTGTTGTATAGTCCCTCCAAGGTGACTCAAATTGTGTTCTGCTGCTGCTTTCTTCATAACATGTGTTTGCAACAACATCGGCCACATGTTGAGGAGGAGGAGGAGGAAGAAAGCAGCCAGCAAGCAGAGGAATTAGAGACATCTGGTGATACTTGGAGTACTGATGCAGGGAGGCAGGTTAGGCAACAGATCATCAATCGCTATTTGTAAGGTAAGCTTGGTTTGCTTATTTCATTTGTTGTGTATTCATAAATAGATGTTTTGCCTTTTTGACCAAAAAACCATTACTCAGAATGTGTCTGTCTCCTTGACACATACAAACATACCCTCGCTATATGAAAAACAAATGTCGCATGTGTATTGTGTGTATTTTTAATCTCAAAACAACAGATTATGAGTGGCATGCATTAAGTCTGGATTAGTGATCGAAAACTTGTAGTGCTAATTTCTTACAAGCCCACATCATCAATTTAGTATTTCACTTTATCATTGTGTGTAACGTCCTAATGCACAGGTTCATAAACTCGGCCCTCAGGACCACACACAGTGCATGTTTTTCTCGTAACCCAGTAGAAGCACAGGTGTATGAATTACTCACAGACATATGTTAAAAGGTTCACAGGTGGAGCTAATGATGTCACTTGTGATTCTGTGAGGAGACCTGCAAAACATGCACTGTGTGGGTTCCTGAGGGCCGAGTTTGAGAACCTGTGTTCCCAAAAAACACTCCTCAACATATAATATGTTAGCCTTGAGGAATACATGTGTCCCTATGTGTGATGCACCATCATATTTAAGACTCACAAACTTACTGTAATCAGGAATAATTTATTTCCTAATGTTTGATGCTGTAAACTTGATGATGTGTAAGTAAATACACAGTTTGCCACACATATACATTATTATATCCATTTTTGGTTTTTTGTTGTAATAGTACATATTTGTTTGTTTCAGCATCATGTGTAAAAGCATGCTTAATAATTTTTCACACACACAAACATGTCCCAACAATACTGACATTCATTTGGACAATGTTTTTCAAACAAAACAAAGGCAACATATTACAAGCTTTTTACGCAACTCAATTGTGTTCTTCTTGTAATGTTGTATAGATAAGATAGCTAAGATATGTATCACTAACATTGTAATTTGGATTGTCTGCAGGCAAAGAGAATGATTGGAATCTAGAAAGAGTAATGATTAGAAAAAAATCAAGTTTACTTCCTGCTAACATGTATGTGTGGCTCCATCAACATTTCCCTCCTCCAATACCAAAAAAAAATGTTAATGAATAAATGTGCGTACTAAATGTATGGTTTTTTTTTTGGCCCACTTATAATTAATGATGTTGAAAAAAGGGTCAAGGAGCTAAGTGTTGTATTTTTTTAGCAACAAAAACACTTGCTAACTATTTTGAGTTACTTATCACAAATGTCTAACTTGTTTTTTTTTTCATGTTTTTTTTGGGTGGGTGCTTGTCCTGCCCTTTGCCTTTAGCACTGTCATGTTGTCGTGCTCTGGTGGACCGTCTTGGCGGTGATGAGACTGGCATGATATTTGGAGTAGTCGTACCAGAACTGCTGCTTGTTTGCTGTTGGTGCATGCATCTGAGTGTTTCATTCAGGTTAGTGAGGGTGGCATTGAGTTCACGTGTAGCAGCATTTTGATTGTCTACTATTCTGAATAAACTTTCATTAATCTTTTGATTGTTTTGAAAAATGCTCATATAACTTTGCTGTTGTCTGTGCTGTTCTTCCATTATGCGCTGTAAGTTGCCCATGACCTGTGTAATGTCTGTACGCATGAGTTCCATGGTATTGCCTATTCTGGTTGTTTGTTCATTTTGTCTACTCAGATTTCTTGATATTCTTCTGAGGTGAGATGGTAGGCTTGCAAACATTTGTGTCTGCTTACCCAGGCAATCTTCATTAGCGGCCTGCTGTCTAGCCCAAATAGTCCAAAACACCTGATCAGGGCCTTGTGTTCCTGGTGTTGTTGGGCTGTGTTGTGGTGGATGTGTGCTTTGCTGTGGTGGTGTACTCACAGGTGCTGGGGGGCTCATTCCTTGCATTAATGGCTGCATTTCTAAGATGTTTGTCTCCTCCATGTCACTGTGTTGGTGTTGTTGCGGAGGGATGCTGTTCCCAGGACTCGAAGCTGAAATGTTAAACAAATCTCCGTTAGCTATCCATATGTTTGTGAAATGTTAAAAAATCACTACACATGGAACACATGTCATTCACTGTTGCTTTCAACTATTCTGGCTAGCAACATCATCACTCATAGCTTAAATACATACATATGCCTGTTTGAGGCAAATGTGTCTGGTTACTTAATTGTGAAAGCAAACACTTTAGTTTTATTGTAGCTCACACATACTCCACCATAAAAACACATTGGAATACATAATGTGTTACCTTATAGCTTTGTTCAAACAAACATAGTAATGTTTTTATATGTATTTTGCAATGTTACCTCAAGCACACATGTGAATTTTGGAAAAACAACCTTACTTTTTACAAACAAACCAACATGCTTTTTTGTTGCAGCATCTTATACCCAATGTCATACTGTATGGCTCAAGTGGACATACATATCTTTACTGGATGTGGACAAGGCCATTTAGTTTGGATTCCATTTCAGCTTTTACTTACTGCGGTAAGTATTTTAGTTTTGGATGTGTTTTGACTTAATGCGGTTATGACTGATTTTGATTATGTTCTGACATTTTACACATTTTTTTCAGTTTGATACTCACAATCAAGATGAGGGGAGTGTGGATGACGTCTTGGAGGTGTGTCCAAAATTTGGAGTGGGGGTACAGAACATACGGACGATAATCTTCGTGGCGGGGTAGCCTGCTGTGTTTGTGTCGGGACATACGACCTTGCTTTCTTTTCGGCCACAGGTTTTTTTGTGGTGATGTCTTACAGAAGTGCCACTTCTGCTGCTCCATACTTCTTTTGATGGACCTTTTAATGAAAGTGCAATTTTGTTATGCCCATTCCTTTACAAGCATACCCTATACTACAATGGACACTTTACCTGCTTCCGCAGCGTCATCATCATCAGATGTGATAGGAGTTACTGGCCGACGAGTAGTACTGCTTTTTTCAGACACTGTATAAAATGAATTATATTAAAAAATCATGCTATTGTGTATACATCCACCCATTATGCTTATAAACATTTATTCTTTTAGAAATGCTTGGTTTTTATTTAAAACAAACATAAGGACCAGAAATAAAAAAAAAATTTTTTTAAAACAATGACCAAAACACATATGCACTATGGCAACATCAACACAGGAAAACATGTACAGGACACTGACATAGGCCACAAGTTCAAGAAAAGGTTTAAAAAAAAAACACACAACTTAATTTTGTATTGGAAGGAAAAATATTACAGATGCAATATATAATTTGCTCTGTGAGGTGGCACTCCAAAGACACATTACCACTATATGAGCAAAAACAAAATGCAGCAATTTAAAAAAAAATTACACTGCAGTGTGGTGTCACGGTACAAATACAAGCAAAAAAAAAATATTGTTTTTTAAATTAAATAATTAACATTATCTAATGATGACATTACACATGTAAGTGGTTTCCAAACCACTTTCCAGTACTCCATCCTCTAACATGACAACCACTTTTTTTTTTTAAATTCCACATGGATCACTTAAATATAAAACATAGTCGCACTTTTTTTTTTTTTAAACGCCCAAAAGGAAAACATTATTGCAGGACAATTCAGAGACACACCAAGTCCAAACTACACATGCAAAATATCTGTCTGAAAAACACATGACATACAATAAAGTAAGATGTTACATTGGCTTTTATAAAAAAAACATTAACCAAAACAATGTATTTGCTGACACAGACTTGAAGATGGGAGTAATATGCAACGTCGCATGACACACATAACAAAAAAAAAAAAAAAAAGAATGTAAATGCAAATACACAAGCTCACCATTCTTCCTGGGCCTATCTGAATCCCGGACATGGGTTGCAGAGACAACTTCTGGAGGTATTACACTCCGCATGGGCTCCTCATACTCCAGATAACTTGCAATATAGGGCTGCCCACCACCGGTTTTCCAAGCCGACTTGGCCTCCTTGGCCATTTTGGACTTGACACGTCGCTTTATGTCATAGTACCGTTTCCGGCACGTGTCCTCCGTCCGCTTGACCAGTCCCTTACTATTGACAGCAGCAACTACTTTCGCCCACAACACCGTCTTCCTCCGTGTTGGCACCTTGGCGGACTCAGGGCCAAATAGCTGCCTCTGATACTTCATCAGCTCACGCACCAATGCCACATTTTCTGCAAAACTAAACTTAACATTACGCCCAGTCTTAGTAGTGGTGCGTGGCTGCGGAGCACTCTGACTGTCACTATCACTTGAGGCTGCTGCAGCAACCTCACCCACCTCCTCCACCTCACTAACCCTCACCTCCTCCACCTGACCAACCTCCTCCCCCTCACTCACACCCTCCACCTCTGAGTCACACATAATTGTGTGTCTAAACAGTTAACACAGGGGAAAAAAAGACAAACAACACACTCCTCCACTACCACTACACAACTCACACCCACAAACACTGACAAGGGACTATAAAGAAAAATAACTTGGACTAAAAATGAGACAAAACCACAAAATACAATACAACAAGAATGACAAGATGACTTTCAAACACAATACCACACTCAGAAATTGCTACCACCACTCCTCTTCAAACCACAAATTCACCTACCTCCACAGCACAACCTCCCTCCTCCTCACCACTAACTAAACCCACGAGGTGCGGACGGTTTGGGGTGTATTTATATGGTTGCACACAGACACTCCTACCATCTGAAACACAACCAATCACGAACAGGGATGAAAATCGAAACTGAAAGTGAAAATGCCGCAGGAAAAAAAAATCCCTGCCGCGTTTAACTTAGGAAAAAAAACAGCAAATACAACAAAAACACGTACGCAAACGACAATGACGGCTGTAAATGTGCCAAAAAAAAACGACTGGCATCGGCATTGGAAAACACGAAAACCATACATTTTGACATCCGAATTCAGTAGGGCTATAGGGGCGATAGTTGGACATAATAGCAGGATTCGTCCCAGGTTTTTGGAAATGCAACTATGCGGGCTTCCAACATTTCTGCTGGAAAAGTCCCGGTGGAGGAAGCACAATTATAGACCAATGCTAAGATGGGAATCAGTGAATCTTTCAAAAATGTATAACATTTATTAATTAACCCATTCGGGCCAGGTGCTTTGTCCAATGGGAGGGAATCTATAACCTGACCTATTTCTTCGTGAGTCCAAGGTTGCTCAAGAGCTCAGAGAGTTTCTGAAATTATAGAAGGGACATCAATGTCATTTAAAAAGGCTACAATGGATTCGAGGTCAGGTTGTGGAGTTGCCAAATCATCCTTCAAATTATAAAGGGTAGAGTAGTAAGCAGCAAAAGCATCAGCAATTGCGGACGGGTCTGTTAAGGTATTATTTGTCACAACTGAGGGCTGGAGCTGACGAGAGGAAGCCTCAGTTGTAGTGGCTGAGATGTATTTAAACTTAGAGGGTTGGATCAGACCCTTAGACATGCAGATGGAATGCAGTACAAAAGCCCAAAGGCGTGACCACGACAACTGAAGTAAAACTCTATGGTTTTTATTAAGCACAGTTCTTATACAATAACAGCAGTACTTTTCAGGAATGAATTGAGCAAGAGAAACAGTAACAGTTCCTTGGAAAGCTGCAGAATAGCGGATGCCTCAGGGTACTGGTAATATCAGGTACAGTTCTAATTGACCTGGAGTTGGAATGTCCTTTACCAGAAACCCGTATGCAGAGTATTGAAATAAAGATGAGGAACTGGCCAGCAGGTTTTCACTGGAAGCTGGCAATACTGTGCAATATGGTAGACTGCTGAGTATGTCGGATGGAACCGGCAGATGATGAACTGTAGAATACTGTGCTTGAATGATGCTAGAGTTCGATGAATATGGAGATCGATGGTTAGAAGATAATCGATGGCAGAGCACCGATAATGCTTAGAAGCAGAACACCACTGGAAGCTAGGCGCTGGAAGCTGATGTAATAATAGCCAGGAGTGAGATGTAATCACAAAGCACTGTGGAGTCAGGCTGCACCGCAAGGTGGTAGGCTGGTGCGGGTCTCTAGTGGAGTTTGGAAGCAGGAGCTGGAAACCTGAAGCAGAAATGACCACAGGAAGGAGAGACTGGTAACACAAGGTTTGACAACCAAAGCACTGACAATTTCCTGGTTCAGGCACAGGATATTTATACCTGCAGGGAGGCAGGCATTGGCCAAGCAATTAATCAGATTCCAGAGGAGCAGCGGATTGGTGTAAACTAAGACATGTGACTGAAACCAACATGGATGCGCCCATGCAGTACTTGGAGGGAAAGTTATTTTGGGAAAACCATGTGGGAACCCAGCAGCAATGGCGGTGGATGCCACAGAGGGCAGGAGACGCCACACAGACAACCCGTAGACATGAATGACATCAGAAGCTGCAGCAGGCAGGAGATGTTACTCTGAAGAATCTGTGAACTGGAAACATAGGAGCGGCTGCGAAGGCCATGGCGGGCCGGAGACGCCAATCTGAGGTTAACATGAGGCCGCTGTGACAGCGCTGCCGGATGACAGGAGGGAGATGTAGTGTGTGGATCTCAGCAACACCGCTGAGATCCGGCCCTGGAATGCTGAGCCAGCCTCAGGAGACATCTGGGTGGTAAGTAATGGCGTCCAGTTACCCGGATTGTGACATTATTGAGGTAATTATTGAGATCGGTAATTGCCCTCACCAATTCTTTTGCCAATTTCCCCCTTAATTTCCTGCCCAGCATTCTGCCTGCCCTGTCCTCTTGTATATAATAATAATATAATAATAATTTGATTTATATAGCGCTCTTTCTCCAACAGGACTCAAGGCGCTTTACAGATATCAAAAACAATGCACATAATACAGAAGATTTGAGTAATACAGCAGTAGATCAGCCACAAAAGAGTACCTCAAGCACACAGAAAGCATAATGCATGATTGGTGTAGGCATTTTGGGTAATAACTTCCAAGGGTATTCCACCCTCACAAAGTACCAGGTGCGTTAGAGATGACACAAAATGGGGATGATTTCAGAATCCTAAAGTTCAGAGTAAGGTTCAAACAAAACCACCAGGTCTATGTATTTTTCATCCCATCCACAAGCATACCAGATGAGGCAGCCATGTTGGGCGCACTATGAAGGTCACACTGTGGGAGGTGAGCCATACAATGGCCCAGTGCATATATGGGAAAACTGGCACTTGTGTAGTAGTATGATGCACCCCGTATGTAGGGCGCAATGGCAGGGTGTGCAATCAGTGGAGGTACACATTACAGGAAAAGCACACAGTGAGGTGGAAGGGAAATAAAACAGGGAAGGGGGGGAATAAACAATTGCAGATAACTAGTGGCAGAAGGAAAATTGGGATAACATTATTTTGATTCAATCATAGTACGGGTGGGTTTGAGAATGTGGGGGGCACACTCATGACCAATGGAGATGTCCCTGCTGAGCCTGGTCCTGGTGCTCTCACTCCACGGTTCCCTGCTCATCTTGAGGGTTAGGCCCAGGGGCAGACTTGATGTTCTCAGCCAGAGAGGTGGTAAGCCTGTTCCTGGTGTTCTCATGGTAGAGGTGAGGGGAGGCTACATAATGATCCTGAGTTTTGCAGTTGTAATGCAGTACTTCTGTTATCTTGTTGGTTTGTTTGCCTTTTGTTTTCCTTCGGTTTAACACAGGTATAACACTTCTATTGACTTTAGCTGCCACTTTATAACTAGCCACTTCATATACTAGGTACTGAAGCGTCCTAAAGGACTGGCATCCTGACCTATACTGATTAAATACGTCTACAGACACATGTTCATCTTGATTACAACTCCCTCCCCCACACAGCAAACCTCCACCTTCAGCAAAAGGTGTTAAACAAATCTAGCAAATGTAAGGTCAGTAAACCCCACTCAATCACTATAAGTTTTTTGCATAGGACAGATACAAAACAACTTACAACAGCTTTCTAAACTTTTAACCATGCAATGTAATGTGAAATAGTCTGCAATAATTATTTACCGAATAACACTTTAGTAAGGTAGTTGAGATAGTCTGCAATAATTATTTACCGAATAATACTTTAGTAAGGTAGTTGAGATAGTCTGCAATAATTATTTACCGAATGACACTTTAGTTAGGTAATTGAGCTAGTCTGCAACAATTATTTACAGAAAAACACTTTAGTAAGGTAGTTGAGATAGTCTGCAATAATTATTTACTGAATAACACTTTAGTAAGGTAGTTGAGATAGTCTGCAATAATTATTTGCCTGTTGACGAGGAGAGACAAGGGGGTAAATTTACTAAGATGGGAGTTCTATTTAAGATGGGATGTTGTCCATAGCAACCAATCAGAGTCCAGGTATTATATTCTAGAAGGTGCTAGATAAATGAGAAGTGGAATCTGATTGGTTGCTATGGGCAACTTTCCATCTTAAATAGAACTCCCATCTTAGTAAATTTACCCCAATGAGTCAATTTTGCAATCGATATCAGTTGAGGATGTACAGGTATAACACTGCTGTTGATTTTAGCTGCCACTTTATAACTATCCAATTCATATACTAGGCACTGCAGCGTCCTGACCTATACTCCTATATAAAATATATATGGACCTCTTGGAGGGTCAATGTATTCCAGGGGTGGCCAACCAGTCAGTGACAAAGAGCCAAAAAACCTTGTTAGGTACGTCAAAGAGCCGACATCAAGCGGACGGCGCGCATGCACAAATGGAATGTGGTCTTCTATTTGCTAGACCACGCCCCTGGTATAAAAGACATTGAAAAAGCCAGAACGACATAAAATGCATATTTTAAAGCCATATCCATTAAAAAATGCCACTTTCCCATAAAATAACTGAAAAAGCCATATTCACATAATAAACTTCAGCTCCCCCATGTGCCACACCAGCCAACACCCTGCTGTCACTCCAGCCAGCTCCCCCATATATCAATCCAGCCAGCTCTCCCATGTGTCACTCCTTCTACCACCCTCCTATGTCACTCCAGCCAGCTCCCCCATGTGTCACTCCTGCTACTACCATCCTATGTCACTCCAGCCAGCTCCCCCATGTGTCACTCCTGCTACCACCCTCATATGTCACTCCAGCCAGCTCTCCTATGTGTCACTCCTGCTACCACCCTCCTATGGCACTCCAGCCAGCTCCCCATGTGTCACTCCTGCTACCACCCTCATATGTCACTCCAGCCAGCTCTCCTATGTGTCACTCCTGCTACCACCCTCCTATGGCACTCCAGCCAGCTCTCCCATGTGTCACTCCTGCTACCACCCTCCTATGGAACTCCTGCCAGCTCTCCCATGTGTCACTCCTGCTACCACCCTCCTGTGGCACTCCAGCCAGCTCTCCCATGTGTCACTCCTGCTACCACCCTCCTATGGCACTCCAGCCAGCTCTCCCATGTGTCACTCCTGCTACCACCCTATGTCACTACAGCCAGCTCCCCCATGTGTCACTCCTGCTACCACCCTCATATGTCACTCCAGCCAGCTCCCCCATGTGTCACTCCTGCTACCACCCTCATATGTCACTCCAGCCAGCTCTCCCATGTGTCACTCCTGCTACCACCCTCCTATGGCACTCCAGCCAGCTCTCCCATGTGTCACTCCTGCTACCACCCTCCTATGGCACTCCAGCCAGCTCTCCCATGTGTCATTCCTGCTACCACCCTCCTATGGCACTCCAGCCAGCTCTCCCATGTGTCACTCCTGCTACCACCCTCCTATGGCACTCCAGCCAGCTCCCCCATGTGTCACTCCTGCTACCACCCTCCTGTGTCACTCCAGCCAGCTCCCTCATGTGTCACTCCTGCTACCACCCTCCTGTGTCACTCCTGCTACCACCCTCCTGTGTCACTCCTGCTACCACCCTCCTGTGTCACTCCTGCTACCACCCTCCTGTGTCACTTAAGCCCCACCACCAACTCGTGCTATTGCAGCAGCCCTAATGTGTCCTCTGTTTGCTGGTGGGTGTCTCACCTCTCATATCTGGCTCCTTCAATTTTCAATCCCTGAATTGCTGCTGCGTGTCTGGCTGGAGTGCAGCAGTTTCTGTATGTGTTGTGGTCACATGATTTAGAGTGTTGGGAGCCACATTTGAATAAAGAAAGAGCCACATGTGGCTCAAGAGCCACTGGTTGGCCACCGCTGATGTATTCAATTCATCCCTAACAGTAAGTAGTTCCTGATAGATTTTTTTATTAGGCGGAGAGGCTTTAAGCTGATGCTCCAAGTCTGTAAGACGCATTTCAACTTCTGCCTGATGCTTACAAGAAGTCTTACGTATGCGTGCTGCTGCCTGGATAGCTGTGCCTCGGACAACTGCCTTGAGGGCGAACCAGTGGGTAAACTGAGAGGTATCTGCTGGGTGATAAGTATAAACAAATAGGGAAAGTGTTTGGGAAATGGACTGCCTTGCCTCCAAATTGGAGAGGAGATGTTCTCCAAGGCGCCAGGGGCTGGAGGAACTTTGAACTCAATCAATATCCCAACGTACGGAGAGGGACGAATGGTCAGACCATGACACTGGGAGGATAGAAACCTTTCTAATCTGTTGGAGTGCCCACTTATCTAAAAAACAAACAAATCAACTCTCGAATAGGAACCATGAACTGGGTAAAAAAAGGTATAATCCCTACAGGTGGGTTTTTTTGGCCCTCCAGACATCGTAAAGTTCATACTCGTATAGGATATTCCTGAATACAGGAGAGAGGTCATGAGTCGGAAGTGCCCGAGAAGCACGGTGGGCTGAGAACCTATCCATACATGGATCTAGAACTACATTAACATCACCCATTAACAATAATGCCCCCGATCTACAGGAATGTAGGACTTTAATAAACCATCTGAAAAAAATAATTTGTTTGGAATTGGGTGTGTATATCATTGCCAAAGTTACTGGTTTGTCCCCCAGCCTACCAACAAGGATCAGGTACCCACCATCCTTATACGCAATCTGTTTGTCCAGGGAAAGATTACAAGTGTTAGACAGCAGGATAGCTACCCCTGCTTTTTTTTGCTAGGGCCATTATACATATAGCAGAGTGGGAGTCTATTATTCATGAAAGCTGGTTGGTTTGTACTTATAGAATGGGTTTCTTGCAGAGCAACCACATGGACTTTACATTTAGCAAAGTGATTCAAGGCTAATCACCATTTGTTAGGTGAATTCAAGCCCTTAACATTCAGTGACAAGACATTAACCATTAGGGATCATAGTAAGATAGACATTAACTGGACTGCATCAATATGCTATACAATTACATACATGTTGAAAAGTGTGTACCAGGGCTAGGGGGGAGGAAACAAGAGAAAGGGATAAGGAGAGAAGAAAATGGGCACCACAAGGGTGCCATTTAAAGTTGCTTAAAGAGGCAAAGGGAGGCACCCACTGCCACTCCTAAAAAAATAACCATAAAATACGGAAAACTTACTATTACAACAATTTGGGAAATATAAGGCTGGATAGATGTGAAAAGGGCCACAGCTAGCCGCCATAGGACCTAATTCATACCTGATTGCTCGCTAGGGTTTTTTTGCACTGCTGCAAACAGATAGTCGCCGCCTACAGGGGAGTGTATTTTCGCTTTGCAAGTGTGCGAAAGCATGTGTAGCAGAGCTGTACAAAAAGATCTTGTGCAGTCTCTGAGTATGCAAGGACTTACTCAGCCGCCGCGATCACTTCAGCCTCTCTGGGACCGGAACAAACGTCAGGAACCCTCCCTGCAAATGCATGGACACGCCTGCATTTTTCCAACCACTCCCAGAAAATGGTCAGTTGCCACCCACAAACGGCTCCTTCCTGTCAATCTCCTTGCGATTGCCCAGGCGAATGGATTCTTCGCACAAACCTATCGCTGAGCGGTGATCCGCTTTGTACCTGTGCGATGCGCCTGCACATTGTGGTGCATATGCATGCGCAGTTCTGACCTGATCGCAGCACTGCAAAAAACACTACCGAGTGATCAGGTCTGAATTACCCCCATAGTGTCAAAGGAATGTGTGATGTATACAGTAGCGTTTACAGTGATGTTTACAGGACAGTAAGCATAGTACAATGAGCATAACAAATAAACAGGAGGGCCTAAATGATGTAGTAGGAGTAAACATAGTATACAGGGCCACACAATCAAACAAGGAATGACCCCCTTCAAAAAAGAAAAATGAAAAACCTAAGGAGCGGCCTGTCTGTACTATTAAAGCCATTATACATAGAACATTAGAACATCGGAGATAACCTGGTAGAAAAGGTAAATCAATAATAATGTACATAGCAGTTAAACATAATGTACATGGGGCACATAGCAGTTAAAACAACATGGAGTAACACATCAGTAAAAGAACATTCAAATAAGCTATGTAATTCAGGTGGGCTCATACGAACCATCAGCAACAGCCCAGTCCTGAACCAGTGTGACGCTTTGAGGAATTTTGGTTGAAATGTCCTCTATATTCCATTATACTAGCAACTGAGCACCAGCCGCGGGTGAAGTGACCACGTTAGTAGAGCCATTCCATCTGATAAGAAGATTGGTCGGGAAGCCCCATCGATAAGCAATATCAGCTTTGCGTAATGCTTTGGCAACCAGAAAGAGGAACCTACAGAGGGCCAGCATAGCAGCAGACTGGTTGCTGAACTCTTGAAGATCACCCAGGATAGAGGCCGAAGCATACGATTGCATAGCCGCCTGAAGGATTTGCTCCTAAATGTGAAAGTAATGCAATCGCATTAGGATATCTCTTGCCACATCTTTTGGGGGAATATTTTGTTTTCGGGAAATGGTGGATTCGGTCAAGGAGAAAGTCATTAATGGAGACGGTGGGGAGGAGCTTCATAAACAAATCTGTCACAAATTGTTGAAGATCGGCATTCGGTATGGACTCCGGAATACCGCGTAACTTGATATTATTACGAAGTGAACTGTCCTCTAGGTAATTGGCTTTCCGATGAAGGTCCATAACTTCAGTCTGCAATTCCTCGTACCTAGTGATCAGCTCATTATGGGATTTAACCACTTCTTCAACTTATTTTCAACATGGTCTGTTCGCTGTTCAACAGCGTCAACAGATTGCTGACAACATTGTAATGCAGCTTTAAAATCAGCGGATATATCAGTCTTAAAGGAAGCCAAGAGTTGCTTCATGGCACCCAGAGTTAGAGGAGCATCATCGCCCAGATCAGAAGCTGTCATAGGGTCCGAGGATGTCCTACTAGAGGACGTAGTTAATTCCTGTGAATGTTTAGTTTGGGCATCCGGCAACGCTGAACCCTTAGAGGTCTGAGTCGGGGGAGAGTGCTTGAAAAAGTTCTCAGGGTGAACAGACAGCTGCTCTTTGTGGCGCTTAGGTGGCATAATTGAACATGTGGCCAGTTGGCAGTCTTCGATGTACAGAGTGGGGACCGGAGAACACAGTGCAGTGGCCGTTGCAGCTGGAAATTGAGTCCGCGGCTACACAGGTGAACTAGGCCCCACGTATGGAGGTTACCAACCAGGACATTTGGTTGACTCCTCTCCTGTCCAAGAGAGCGGGGATGGTATAGGGAGGCAGAGGGGTGAGTAGGGCTCCCGGAAACTCTGCGGGTGTGCCCCTATTAACATACAGTAGAAGGAGCTGGTGAAAGATGCTGCTGCCCTGAATGGTGCCCAAGCCACGCCCCCACCAATAGTAACTTATTAATCCCCATAGTAATTCTTTGATTATCAGAGAAAAGACCCAATAGAGTCTATTCAGGGTTAAAGAGAACAGAGTTCACAAACTGGTTCTCAGCACCTTCAACCAAAAATGTTTGACCAGGGGACATTCCAACAAAAAACAACTTTGAAAAAAAAAGTAGTTTCTAAAATGTCAATAAAGATAAATTTGGTCAAAGTGAATGAAAACATCCCTCCAGGATGCAAAAGTATAAGGTGGGTAAAAAATAAGATTGTTGTAGCACAGAAATGATAGTTTGGAATATGCAGCTATGCTTAGTAACTTCAATGAGCACCTCATCTGCTTTTACATTTAAGAGATTTGTTACTGTTAGCTCAATACCAAGGGCCTAATTCAGATCTGATCGCAGCAGCAAATTTGTTAGCAAATGGGCAAAACTATGGGGGTAATTCAGAGTTGATCGCAGCAACAAATTTGTTAGTAGTTGGGTAAAACCATCTGCACTGCAGGTGTGGCAGATATGACATTTGCAGAGAGTTAGATTTGTGTGGCTGCTTTATTTTTAAACTGCAATTTAGATTTCATCTTGAACACACCCCACCCAAATCTAACTTTCTCTGCACATGTTATATCTGCCTCCCCTGCAGTGCACATTGGGCCTATTCAGACCTGATCGCTAGCAGGCTATTTTCGCACAGATAGTCGCCGCCTACAGGGGGAGTGTATTTTAGCTGTGCAAGAATGTGTAGCAGAGCTGTACAAACAGATCTTGTGCAGTCTCTGCACAGCCCAGGTCTTACTCAGCCGCTGCGATCACTTCAGTCTGTCTGGGACTGGAATTGACGTCAGCAACCCTCTATGCAAACGCATGCACATGCCTGCCGTTTGTCAACCACTCCCAGAAAACGGTCAGTTGCCACCCACAAATGGCTTCTTCCTGTCAATCTCCTTGTGAACACCTGAGCTAATGGATTCTTTGCACAAACCCATCGCTGAGCGGCGATCTGCATTGTACCCATGCGACGCACCTGCACATTGTGGTGCATACGCATGAGCAGTTTAGACCTGATTGCCCGCTGTACGAAAACGCAGCCTAGCGATCAGGTCTGAATTACCCCCATGGTAAACGAATAAGAATATACAGTAAAAGTAGTATAATAATTTATTTACAGAACGTAGCACTAAAATAAAGTATCACTGGGTAAAATTGACTGTAAACAAGCACATGTGCCTAAAAAACTGGAAACTTCAAGAATACAAAAAGTGAAAAATACATAAAAGCACACATAAAAAATAATACAAAATAGATTAAAAAATATATAAGATAGGAGATATAGATCTTAACTTGTGAGGATGAGTTTAGATCAAGTGGCACCAAACGCGTTTCGTCCTATCTGGACTTCATCAAGGGGTAGTTTATACAGTGAGACAGACTATGTACAGTGGGGCAAAAAAAAATATGGACAGCCACCGATTGTGCAAGTTGACCCACTTAAAAACTGAAGTACACTTCAACTGTGAGAGACAGTATCTGAAGAAAATAACTAGGAAATCACATTGTATGATTTTTAAACAATTTATTTGTATATTCTTGCGGAAAATAAATATTTGGACAATCAAAAAGTTTAACTCAATACTTTGTAATATAACCTTGGTTGGCAATTAAAGAGGTCAAATGTTTCCTGTAGTTCTTGACCAGGTTTGCATAAACTGTAGCAGGTATTTTGGCCCACTCTTCCTTGCAAATCTTCTCTAGATCTGTCATGTTTTGGGGCTGTCACCAGGCAACACAGACTTTCAACTCCCTCCACAGATTTTATATTGGGTTGAGGTCTGGAGACTGGCTAGGCCACTTCAGGACCTTGAAATGCTTCTTACGGAGCCACTCCTTAGTTGCCCGGGCGGTGTGTTTGGGGTCATTGTCATGCTGGAAGACCCAGATGGAATATCTTCAATGCTCTTACTGAGGGAAAGAGGTTTTTGACCAAAATCTCACAATACATGGCCCCATTCATCCTCTCCTTAATACGGATCAGTGGTCCTGCCCCCTTTGCAGAAAAGCAGCCCCAAAGCATGATGTTTCCACCCCCATGCTTCACAGTGGGTATGGTGTTCTTGGGATGCCATTCATCATTCTTCTCCGTCCAAACACGGTGAGTGGAGTTTATAGAAAAAGTTCAATTTTGCTCTCATCTGACCACATTACATTCTCCCAATCCTCCTCTGGATCATCCAGATGGTCACTGGCAAACTTTAGGTGGGCCTAGACATGTGCTGGCTTAAGCAGGGGGAACTTTTGGGCACTGCAGGATTTCAATCCATGATGACATAGTGTGTTACTAATGATAACCTTTGTGACTGTGGTCCCAGCTCTCTTGAGGTCTTTGACCAGGTCCCCCCGTGTAGTTCTGGGCTGATTCCTTTCTGTTCTCAAGATCATTGATACCCCACAAGGTGAAATCTTGCATGGAGCCCCAGGTCGAGGGAGATTGTCAGTGATCTTGTATTTCTACCATATTTTAATAATTGCGCCAACAGTTGATCTCTTCTCACCAAGCTGCTTGCCTATTGTCGAGTAGCTCATCCCAGCCTTGTGCAGCTCTACAATTTTGTCCCTGGTGTCCTTACTCTCTGGTCTTGGCCATGGTGGAGAGGTAGCAGTATGATTGTTTGAGGGTGTGGACAGGTGTCTTTTATACAGATAACCAGTTCAAATAGGTGCCATTAATACAGGTAACGAGTGGAGGATAGAAGAGCTTCTTAAAGAAGAAGTAACAGGTCTGTGAGAGCCAGAAATCTTGCTGCTTGGTAGGTGTCCAAATATTTATTTTCCACAAGAATATACAAGTAAATTGTTTAAAAATCATACAATGTGATTTCCTGTTTTTTTTTTCAGATTCTGTCTCTCACAGTTGAAGTCTACCTACAGTATGATGGAAATTACAGACCTCTCATATTTTTAAGTGGGTAAACTTGCACAATCGGTAGCTGTCCAAATACTTTTTTGCCCCACTATATATATATCTATTCTAAAAGGGAAGTGGTCACTACATCACTTCCTGTTGCTGATTGGTTAGAGGGCATAATATTAACAAAATACAAATATACAATGAGTTGCAGACTAATGTAATGCTAGGGATGGGGAACGCTAGCCAAAAACTACAAAATTAGCAATAAAAATGGGTTAAAACACATTAGGATCATGAAAGCCATGGACTTATCCAGGAAGTGTGTGACGTCATATCCGCCACACATCCAGTGTCTGCGGTCGCACTGTGCGCATGCGCCCGCTCCATATAGCGGGATGAGATGGATCTTAGTGTGTCCTGGTATCATATATGCGGCGGACATGTTTCAGGAGTCTTTCTACAGCAGACATTATTTGGTAGAAGCGGGGTATCCCGGCAGCCACTTAATAAGTGGTATTTGTCCTTCATCATATCAGCTCACAGGTGCGGTAGTTTGTTTATATAAAATAAAAAAGTATAAGAGGTAATCAGAGGCTGTGCTCGCATTACTAACTAATAATACAAAATATTAGGGATAAGGGACAGTTTAGACTTTAATAAAAATAAATTTTATGGTATATTCAAACTTTTAAAACAGGAGTGCCGGTAAGTATTTGGGCAGTTCAGGAGGGTGACATATTTTAATAATTTTAGGTATTACTGAAAACCAGAGTCCATCATATTAATAGGTACAAAACTAAGTGATAGAAAAAAGAAAATTTCACGGCCACATAGATATCCTAGCTCCTCCCAAGAGCCGGAGAGCAGATATATTATAAAAATAATAAAATAAGGGAGAGAATCTTAAAGAGAATATATATAGATATATATATATATATATATATATATACACACACACACAAACACTGGAAGGAGTCATAAAAAGAAAAGCACAATAAACAGGAATGAAGACTAAAGAGTCGACTTGAAACGATGTATCAGGGTTTGATCCCCATAAACTCCTATGGTTACAGTACCCGGTCTTCCATGGTGGTCCCCCATCCCTGTACTGATGGGGACCAAACCTGCTTAGCTTCCAAGATCAAATGGTATTGTGCATTTCCAGAGTGGTATGACTGTAATAATGGTGTGGGATAGCATATGAGAGCAAATAAAGTATATACGTATATGAAATACATCAGCGTGCCAAGAAAGACATAGCTCCTCTGTGAAGGTAGACCAGCAGATGTAGTAATATAGAAAGGAGTAAAAAATGGGAATACAAGAAAAGCAAATAGCTCGGAGGAGTGCAGTATATATCAGGGTAATCCCCTTAATCCTTTCAGGGTTACAGCACCCAGTCTTCCATGGTGGTCTCCCATCCAAGTACTGGCCGGGCCCAACACTGCTTAGCTTCCAAGATCGGGCGGAATTGGGCATGACCAATGTGGTATGTCTGTAATAATAGTGCGGAATAGGAGGTATAATTTGAATGAAGAGAGGTCATAAAATGAATACGCAAAATGCTGCTTATGTCACAGGAAAGGGGCTATCTCACAGCCTTCGTTAAAGCCATCTGGATGGAGGGTGTTTAATTCATAAATCCAGTACATCTCCCTTCTAGAAAGAAGGTTGGAGAGATCTCCTCCTCTGTCTCCTAGTGACACCAGTTCTATATCTTTGTAAGTCAATTAGTCTGGATCTAAATGGTGGCACAGGTGGAAGTATTTCAAAACCGCATGTGTCAGAACCTTGTTTTTGATATTACTAATATGTTCTTGAATACAGAGTTTCAGAGGTCTCTTAGTTTTACCAATGTACTTCATCTTACACGGACATTCCAAAAGGTATATTACTGACGGTGTGTTGCAGTTGATGAACTGTTTAATTCTATATTCCTTCTTGTTACTTGTGTTCTGGAATGACTTTCTATTGGGATGAAGGTGTCTACAGATATTGCACCGACCGCACTTAAAACTTCCCACACATTTCGGCATGGTGCTCAGTGCCTTGGGATTCCTTAGCATGCTTGGTGCCACTAAATCTTTCAGGCTCTGTGACTTCCTGAACACTAATTGTGATTCCTTTGGAAGATAATCCTTTAAAATGGGATCCATTAGCAGTATGTTCCAGTGGTTCTTTAATGTTTGTTAAATTAATTTCTCATGCCTACTGTAAGTGGTAATGAATTTGACCGTATCTTCTTTGCTTTCCTTAGGATTGTATCTTAGAAGTTGTCTCCTCTCCAAGTTTTTAGTTTTTGACGAGGCTTCTTCTAATAGATGATGTGGGTGTACACTCTTAATTGCTGATCTCGATCCTCGTTGGTCTTGCAATTTTGTGCTATTCTATTAAATTGGGAGAAGGGGATGTTGTCTTTCCATTGCTGATGATGGTTACTTTTATAGTGCACGTAGCTATTCATACCAACCTTTTTAATGAAATTCCTTGTTATATCTTCTTTCCCTAAGTGTGTCAATACTAGATCCAAAAAAATAAATCTGTTCTGTGTTCTCATTGGCAGTGAAACTGAGATTCATGGTGTTATCTGAAATATAGGTAACAATTCTTTAAAACTGGAATCATCACCATCCCATATGATTAAAATGTCACCTATATACAGTATCATTTGTAAAAGATGATGTTTTGTTGGTAGGGATGGTTGGTAAAAACATATTCATTCTCCCATTGTCCCATGAAAAGGTTAGCAAAGCTACATGCAAAAATAGTGCCCATAGCAGTTCCACAGATTTGAAGATAAAAACAATCTATAAACGTAAAATAGTTATGCTTCAGGATAAAATTCATAAGTTCACATATGAAAGGTCTGTGGTCCCCTGAGATTTGATGGTCCTTGATGAGAAATTCATTGCAGGCCTGAATTCCCTTGTCATGCTCTATGCATGTGTAGAGGGACTGCACATCTATAGTGACCCATCTATATGTGTCTTTCCATTCGAATAGTTCCATCAAGTTTAAGACTGATGTAGTGTCTTTCAGGTATGCCGGCAGGTCCATCACGTATTTTCTTAGAAATATGTCCACATATTCCGATAAGTGTGAGGTCAGGGAATCTATCCCTGCCACTATGGGCCTTCCTGGGGGATTTATTAAAGACTTATGTACTTTCGGAAGAAAGTAAAAGATGGGGGTAGTGGGGTTGGCATTTAAAAGGTATTGATGAAGTCCATGTCACAATCCGGGTACTGAGACACCATTTTCTACCCGTTAGGTGTCTCCTGAGGTTGGCTCAGTGGGCCAGGGCCGGGCTTTAGCTATGGTTATTGCTCGCAGCGCTGGTTTCAGCGGCCTTCTCGTTATATGTACTCACGGAGGTGCGGCGCTCTCAGCCTCGTTGCGGCTGTCACCGCCGCACCTGTGGTCCTCTCCTGGATGTGCGTCCTCCATGTGTCTTTGCTACCGCTTCTGTCCCTGTGGCCGCTGTGCGCGTCTGGGCGCGTGAAGTTCTGCTGTTGCGGCCTCCACTGCCATTGTTACACATGCTTCACAATACTTAATTCCCCTTCAGTCCCTGTCTATGGGCGCAGCCAATATGGACTCCAGTCACATGTCATTATTCCACCTATCCTCAGTGCTGCTGGAGCCCAGGTATTATGGTCAGCCAATCCCTGCTGTTACTCTGGTATAAATATCCTGTCTCCACACCCAGAAGGTTGTCAGTGCTTCCATTGTCTACCCTGTGAGTACAGTGTGCAGTTCAATGTGGACTTCTCCTGCGTTTCAGCCTGACTCCCTGGTGGTTTCCTCCTGCGGTGTTGTTCCAGCTTTCCAGTGTTTAAGCCCTGTGGTGCAGCCTGTCATCTTTGCTCCCGCACCCAGTGCTAACTAAAGGGTTAAGCTCCAGCTTTCCAGTAGCCACTCTCCAGTTACCCTCTGTGTTCCTGCGAACCCCAGCTTCTTCTACAGCTCTCTTGCGAACCCCAGCTTCTCCTACAGCTCTCCTGCGAACCCCAGCTTCGCCTATAGATTTCCTGCGAACCCCAGCTTTGCCTACACTTTTTCCACGAACCCCAGCTTAATTTATTATTTAACTGAGCACTCCAGTATTATTTATAGTTCACCTGCTACTCCCAACTTCACGTTATACCTCACCTGGGCTCCCAAGTGTTATACTGAACTTTCACACTCATTCCGGATTACTGGTCCTAACCAGCTGTATTATACTCACCTGTGACTTTTTTTATTTTATTGCACCTTATACAACTTTTTATTTAATACAGATATTCCAGTTGTCGTGGTCACGCCTTCGGGCACTTACTGCTACTGTCTGACGTATGTCTAGGAGTCCACTCACTCCTCCTAAATTCCGTTACCCGTCAGCCCCTATAACTGAGGCTTCCAGCTACCTTCACCAGCCCTCAGTTGTGACAGTCCAGATATGACGAAATGCATTGGGTGCCACTTGATCTAAACTCATTCTCACAAGTTAAGATATTTATGTTCTATCTTATATATTTTTTTATCTATTTTTTATTATTTTGTATATGTGTTCTTTTATGTATTTTTCACTTTGTATTATTGAAGATTCTAGATTTTTATGCATATGTGCTTGTTTACAGTCAATTTTACCCAGTGATACTTTAATTTAGTGCTATGTTCTGTAAATAAATCATTATACTACTTTTATATTCTTATTCGTTTAGTCTCCTACCTTTTATTATGACACCATTGGTCGCTTAATATCACCTTATCCCCCCTTTCTAACATTCATTTTAAGCACTTATACCTGTGTTTAGTCAACTTAAGGTGATAGCAGATGTCCTTTCCTACAGAGGGAGTGTCAACCAGGAGGAAATAGTCACTATATTTTGTGGTTCAACTACTAGTGTTTTTAGTGAATACTGCATCTTGGCACTGTTAGCTTTCTTTATACACATTTTTGTTTGGTATTACTTGTTCACAGCTGCCTTGAGGAAGTCAGTACTATACACAGTATGTTTGAAACCAGTGAACGCACTAACAAAAGGAGTAACCTCTGTCATAAGATTTTTAATGAAACCAATATCCCTGAGATTATACCCACACCTGACAATCTTGATGAAATGTTCTGGAATATAGAAAGACTATTGATCAAAGAAGATAAAGCATGGTGGGACATCAGGGGCTTAGAGCACTATGTCAGTGTAAATAGAGTACCTAGGGGACTCAGGATTATGAAACAGCCCACATTTGGTTTGGACAATCATGGCTTTATGTAGGCGTGGGACAACATACTCCACAATTGCTCTATCAATTTAATGAGGTTACTCGTCACAGAGAAAAAATGCAGTATCTCTAACCTAGAAGTAGAGATTAAAGAGGCTGAAACTAAACTAGAAACATTTAAGGACAAAGAGGAATTTAAGATTAATGAGAAGGTTTTGAATAAGAAACTTGAACACATTGAGGAGAAGGTGATCAAGAATAAAGAAAAGGAATTTGTTAGAGACAGACATGATTATGAGAACAATTTGGTAAAGAATTGGAGCCAGTTTACCAGAGGAGGACAACAAGACTATAAAGGTAGAAGAGAAAACTGGCCGTCTGTACTCAAAATAAATAGAGGGATTAGAAATAATGTAAAGGAAACCAGAGATAATCAGAGTATAAAGACAATGAACAGGTTTTCAGCACTACAGAGACTGAATTCCAACAATGAGGGGGATTTTTTAGCACCAGGCACAAGTACACGCATTCGAGATATGGCGAGGAACGTCCTCAAAGATTCGTAGACGAAGAGGATGCTGTGGGGGCAGGAGGGAAAAGTCTATACAAAAGAAGAAATCTACAGTAGAACCCTCAACATAAAGGGCATATTAAATTTATCAAGCCACACCCTGACTGACCACGAGACCTCTTGACTAAACAAAGGTTTATCTTTTGCACTTACTAGGGGAATAAACAAATTTAAAATCTTTGTGGATTTGAATAAACTAACCCTCAAATAACATTTTCATAAGAAAGAAGATGCGATGATACAAAACTACGAACAATCCAAATCAGGCCTGAAACCCACATCTAAGTTTTATCCCTTAGAATCGAAGGCACATAACATGGGCATCTTCTACGAACTGGTAAAGAAGGATGTGACGCCGAAATCGAACCTATTAAGGAAAAGAACATGACCAATAGAGAGATGAAGGCGATCAAGGATTTACAGGACAACAAGAACATCGTTGTAAAGCCTGCTGACAAAGGGGGGGTTGGTCATCATGGATAGGGTAGCTTATATCACAGAAGCTACCAGACTGTTAGGGGACAGAGCCTCATATACTCCATTGCCGAATGACCCAAAAGAAATCTTTGTTGAAGAACTCAGGGAAATGCTCCTGAGGGGCTTTAGATGCGAGATAATCACCAAAGAGGAGTATCAATACCTTTTAAATGCCAACCCCACTTCCCCCATCTTTTACTTTCTTCCGAAAGTACATAAGTCTTTAATAAATCCCCCAGGAAGGCCCATAGTGGCAGGGATAGATTCCCTGACCTCACACTTATCGGAATATGTGGATATATTTCTAAGAAAATACATGATGGACCTGCCGGCATACCTGAAAGACACTACATCAGTCTTAAACTTGATGGAACTATTCGAATGGAAAGACACATATAGATGGGTCACTATAGATGTGCAGTCCCTCTACACATGCATAGAGCATGACAAGGGAATTCAGGCCTGCAATGAATTTCTCATTAAGGACCATCAAATCTCAGGGGACCACAGACCTTTCATATGTGAACTTATGAATTTTATCCTGAAGCATAACTATTTTAAGTTTTTAGATTGTTTTTATCTTCAAATCTGTGGAACTGCTATGGGCACTATTTTTGAATGCAGCTAAGCTAACCTTTTCATGGACAATGGGAGAATTAATATGTTTTTACCAACCACCCCTACCAGTAAAACATAATCTTTTACAAATGATACTGTATATAGATGACATTTTAATCATATGGGATGGTGATGATTCAAGTTTTAAAGAATTTTTTACCTATATTTCAGATAACACCATGAATCTCAGTTTCATTGCCAATGAGAACACAGAACAGATTGAATTTTTGGATCTAGTATTGACACACTCAGGGAAAGAGATATAACAAGGAATTTTATTAAAAAGGTTGATATGAATAGCTACGTGCACTATAAAAGTAACCATCATCAGCAATGGAAAGACAACATCCCCTTCTCCCAATTTAATTTAATAGAATAGTACGAAATTGCAAGACCAACGAGGATCGAGATCAGCAAATAAGAGTGTACACAGAGAGATTTAAGAAGAAAGGTTACCCACATCATCTATTAGAAGAAGCCTCATCAAAAACTAAAAACTTGGAGAGGAGACAACTTCTAAGATACAGTCCTAAGGAAAGCAAAGAAGAGACGGTCAAATTCATTACCACTTACAGTAGGCACGAGAAATTCATTAAACAAACATTAAAGAACCACTGGATCATACTGCTAATGGATCCCATTTTAAAGTATTATCATCCAAAGGAATCACAATTGGTGTTCAGGAAGTCACAGAGCCTGAAACATTTAGTGGCACCAAGCATGCTAAGGAATCCCAAGGCACTGAGCACCATGCCGAAATGTGTGGGAAGTTTTAAGTGCGGTCGGTGCAATATCTGTAGACACCTTCATCCCAATAGAAAGTCATTCCAGAACACAAGTAACAAGAAGGAATATAGAATTAAACAGTTCATCAACTGCAATACACCGTCAGTAATATACCTTTTGGAATGTCCGTGTAAGATGAAGCACATCGGTAAAACTAAGAGACCTCTGAAACTCTGTATTCAAGAACATATTAGAAATATCAAAAACAAGGTTCTGACACATGCGGTATCAAAAAATTTCCACCTGTGCCACCATTTGGATCCAGACGAACTGAGCTACAAAGATATAGAACTGGTGTCACTAGGAGACAGAGGAGGAGATCTCTCCAACCTTCTTTCTAGAAAGGAGATGTACTGGATTTATGAATTAAACACCCTCCATCCAGACGGCTTTAACGAAGGCTATGAGATAGCCCCTTTCCTGTGACATAAGCAGCACTTTGCGTATTAATTTTATGACCCCTCTCTATCCAAATTATACCTCCTATTCTGCACCATTATTACAGCCATACCACACTGGACATGCCCAATTTTGCACGATTTTGGAAGCTAAGCGGTGTTGGGCCCGGTCAGTACTTGAATGGGAGACCACCATGGAAGACTGGGTGCTGTAACCCTAAGAGGATTAAGGGGATTATCCTGATATATAGTGCACTCCTCTGAGCTATTTGCTTTTCTTGTATTCCTATTTTTTACTCCTTTCTAAATAATACTACATATGCTGGTCTACCTTCACAGAGGAGCTATTATAATACTACATCTGCTGGTCTACCTTCACAGAGGAGCTATGTCTTTCATGGCACACTGATATATTTCGTATACGTATATACTTTATACACTTTATTTGCTCTCATGTGATATCCCACACCACTATTACAGTCATACCACCCTTGAAATGCACAATACCATTCGATCTTGGAAGCTAAGCAGGTTTGGTCCCAGTCAGTACAGGGATGGGGGACCACCATGGAAGACCGGGTACTGTAACCATAGGAGTTTATGGGGATCAAACCCTGAGAAATTGTTTCAAGTTGACTCCTTTGTCTTCATTCTTGTTTATGCTTCTTTTTGTGCTTTTCTTTTTATGACTCCTTCCAGTGTTTGTGTGTATGTATATATATATATATATATATTCTTTTTAAGATTCTCTCCCTTATTTTATTATTTTTTTTAATATATCTGCTCTCCGGCTCTTGGGAGGAGCTAGGATATCTATGTGGCCGTGAAATTTTCTTTTCTTTTTTCTATCACCTAGTTTTGTACCTATTACTATGATGGATTCTGGTTTTCAGTAATACCTAAAATTATTAAAATATGTCACCCTCCTGAACTGCCCAAATACTTACCGGTACTCCTGTTTTAAAAGTTTGAATATACCATAAAATGTATTTTTATTAAAGTCTAAACTGTCCCTTATCCCTAATATTTTGTATTATTAGTTAGTAATGCGAGCACAGCCTATGATTACCTCTTATACTTTCTTATTTTATATAAACAAACTACCGCACCTGTGAGCTGATATGATGGACAAATACCACTTATAAAATGGCCGCCGGGATACCCCGCTTCTACCAAATAATGTCTGCTGTTGGGACCGCGGACACCGGATGTGGGGCAGATATTATGTCACGCGCTGCCCGGACAGGAAGTCCATGGCTTTCATGGTCCTAATGTGTTTTAACCCATTTTTATTGCTAATTTGTAGTTTTTGGCTAGCGTTCTCCATCCCTAGCATTACATTAGTCTGCAACTCATTGTATATTTATATTTTGTTAACATTATGCACAATTACCAATTAGCAACAGGAAGTCATGTAGTGACCACTTGCCTTTTAGAATAGGTATATATACATGGTCTGTCTCACTGTATAAACTACCCCTTAATGAAGTCCAGATAGGACAAAACGCATTTGGTGCCACTTGATCTAAACTCATCCTCACAAGTTAAGATATATATCGTCTATCTTATATATTTTTTAATCTATTTTGTATTATTTTTTTATATGTGTTCTTTTATGTATTTTTCACTTTTTGTATACTTGAAGTTTCTAGTTTTTTATGCCCATGCGCTTGTTTACAGTTAATTTTACCCAGTGATACTTTATTTCAGTGCTACATTCTGTAAATAAATCATTATACTACTTTTATATTCTTAATAGTTTAGTCTCCTACCATTTATGACACCATTGGTTGCAAAATATCACCTTATTCCCCCTTTCTAATATATATATATGGCTGTAGTAGGGTATTCCGGCGGTCGGGTTCCCGGCGGCCAGCATATCGGCGCCGGAATCCAGTCCGCCAGCATACCGACAGCTGGGCAAGTGCAAATGAGTCCCTTGCTGGCTCACTGCGGGCACGGTTGTGTGCGCTACGCACGCTACATGCGCCACGCTATCTATTCTCCCTCCAGGGGGGTTGTGGACCCCCAAGAGGGAGAAAAGTTTTCGGTATGCTGGTTGTCGGGATTCCGGTGCCGGTATGCTGTGCACCGGGATCCCGACAGCTGGCAAACTGAAGACCACCCCATCTATATATATATATATATATATATATATATATTCCTTAGTCTAGGAAGCTTTCCAACAAAAATAGCCTACATTTACCCCAAGAACAGGTATTCTGCCCTCTTACACCATTTTCCATACAGACAATATATCTGAAAACTCTTGAGAACAAGCATGATCTCCTTAATTTATAGTATGATATTGGATTTAACAACTGAATCACTAAGGAGACACAAGTGCAAATGGTATTCTGTCTGTAAAAAAAACAAAACTATTGCTTAATCCTATACATCAATTTCGCAACTGGTTAAGGATACAACTTGCTAATTATACTACAGCTGGTACTAGACCCCAATAAACCTAATAAAACATACATCTGATTTAGCCTTTTGTAGAAATTGTGGCCACAGGAGAACTTTTTGCCATATATGGTAGTCTTGAACCAAACATTTATTTTTTGCCATAAAGACCATTAGCTTTTAAATTATTTATTAAAATATTCAATATCCAAAGGTTCATGACATTTCCTTCTCAAAAAAATCTATACAAACACCTTGCATATATTTACTTTGTAAGCTATAGCAATTTACCTCTGGCATGTTAAATACAAGGAACAAATTATATATGAGGATCAAATGTGTGTGGTGCACACGGCCCCTGCATCCAGGGGAACCCACACTGCACCCATGTTGTTTTAATACTAACCTTTCCAGAGACCTGTGATGGGCGCTGCATCCACAGCAAAAATCACACCAAAAATGGACACCGCGCAGTATGAAATTTCTCTCCGGACCATGGCAGGCGCCATGTTTCCAGAGACCTGCACATGCGCAGTAGACTCCAGCACACTGCCAGAGCCTATGTCTCCATGGAGAGGGGGCCCACCTCGAGTATGCACATGGGCCCCCTCCTCTCTTAAAACACCCCTGATGAGGGTGGTTCAATTAATTAGGTAACAAGACCTCTCATTGCGTAAATGTATTCAATTCATGCATGTATGTATAATCTTGGTACAGATTCTTTTTCCACATAGTTCCCTTACTTCTCTAAGCATTTGTTCAAGTAATACACCATGGCATCTATCTCGTCATTGAAGAAATCAGTGTCAAGCACCTGAAGCCAGGACATGACGGCTTGCTGAACTTCACCATTGGTTGAGAATAATCTTCCACCCAGGTGCTTTTTCAATGGTCCAAAGAGATAGAACTCACTCTTTGCCAGGTCAGGGCTGTAGGGATGATGACCAGTACCTCTTAATGGTCTTAAAACAGGTTGAACATGATGGGCAATTTGCCTCTATTCAACCTCAAATACTATGTTACTATGTAGTGCCAGCCAGCGCGCTGTTCATCTTGAATGTTTGTCCTGCAGTTATCAAAGGCAGTGCACCAACCCAAACCTGTTTAGCAGCATAACATTGTCACCGTACACTCCTACAAGCTGGCATTGAATCTCAGCTGCTGATGTGCACTTTAGATGCAGAAATCTGATCATAATACGCACCTCAATATTTTGCCATGTTTCTGCCAGTCTTACAACTGATGGGACAGTATAACTGATATGAGGCTCCGTCTAATGGCCATGAGGGGAAGCAGTGGTCTACCTGCTCTGGCATGAATGAAATAGAGAACATTACACATGTGAGACCTTTTGTTATGTTACTTATTGAATCACCCTCTTACTTTCTTCATGACAGGTCTTTACCCATGTAAAGAGCCTAAGGTTTTCATGGAAGTACAGAACCAACCCACACACGCACGCACATACACACACACACACACACACCTACCTTCATTAAAAAAGAAATGTTGACTTTGATGCTTTCTTTTGCAATGTTTTATCTGAAGTCCATGCAATTGGCAATAATGTACCTGGGGTACTCTATGTAACATGCATAAAGCAATATTTGCTGTCCATTTTACTTAAAATAACCATACTGTTATATAGGTTGATCAGTAATCAGTTAAATCTGCCAAATCTATTTATATATACAAACACATTTATGCTATTTGAAATACCTGGACCATGTAAATTAATAGATTACTATCATGTTCTATATTTTGTATTATGTGTCAATTAAAAAAAATTTTTTTATCATTTATAAAAAAAAGAAGGAAAATTTTAATACCCTTCTCAGCAATATTTCTCCATCATTAGAGTGGAGTGTACCGTAAGTTTAAAGAAACATGGCTTGCCAATATTTGTCACTTTATATGAAATGTAAAGCATAAGGCAACTCATAAATAAGCAAAAGCCACAATGCACAAATGTAATTATATCATGTTTTTGCTTGAAAGATTGTAAAGTATAAATAATACTGTGGTTCTTCTGTTCACCTAAGAAAATATAAATCCACTGCACATTTCACACACTTAATCACTTATATAAGCGGGTATGCTGTTGAGCATGTAAAGTCACGATCAATGTGGCAGATGAAAGATGGAATTGCCAATACTCATATGATTGTTCCAATGTCCATCCATTAAGTCAGCTGGACTTAGCTGGGTGATTCAAGTCATGATGGAAGTAAAATGTCAGCAATAGCAGTTTCTGCACATCAGGGATTGTATAACATTATCTTCATAATGAAGAAAGCCAATGACAGCCCACCCTGTTTATTAGATATAGAAATCTTTCAAAGCCCCCTATATATAATAAATGAGTCATGCCATCCAAAGCTGTCTTCATTCTGAAGAGAGAATTCTGCAATGATATAATTGCATATTGTTGAAAATGTCTGATGCGGTTGTATTAAAAGGGATACAGTTAATATCCCGAAGGACAGGATCCTGGCGGTCGATATACCAATACCAGAATCCTGACAGACACCAGAAGCCCAACATCTAAATACAGAGGGTGCTTGGGATGCCAGCGTCAAAATACTGACAGCCGGAATCCCGATAGTTCTTCCAGCAGGAAGCACTGGCGTCCCGCCGCAGGGGGAAGTTAGGTTTACAGTAGGCATGAGAGTGGGGGTTAGGGTGCAGGAATGGGAAGGTTATGGTTAGGTACCAGGAAGGGAGGGGTAGGTTTAGGCACTTAGAAGGGGAGGTTAGGGTTAGGCACCAAGTGGAGAGGTTTAGGCAGCAGAGAAGGGAGGGTTAGAGTTAGGCACCACCAGGGAGAGTTATGTTTAGGCACCCAAGATGGAGGGTTAGGGTAGGGGGCAGGGGAGAATTAGGGTACTTTACAGGGGGCTGTCAGGATTCTGATAGTCATCATGCCACTGGTGGTATTCTGACCGCCGGTATCCCATCCATCGGGATATCATACTGATTCCTATTAAAGATGTGCATAAGAAGTATAGACTATAACCAGTGTCAGACTGGGGCATTTAGGGCCCACCGGGGGAATGCAGTGGTAGGGGCCCATGTTTAGAGGTGTGGCCAGTCTGCAGAGGGGGTGGAGTCTGCCACCTCATTGGTTTGACTAACCATTAGTGAGTGCAATGTCTGGGCCCCTTCATAAATATACACAATGCACTCTAGAAATTAAAGCATAGACCATTATATGGTAACATATGTATAATGTATACTTCAAGTGCACAATCTGAAATCTGATTCTTAAAGCAGGAGGTGGGCCCCCAGGCAGTGGGGCCCACTGGTGGTTTCCTCTCTACCCCTATGGGCCAGTCCAAGCCTGCCTATAACATAACAGCGAAGGCAAGTAAACTTTGCCATTTTGGACTTACAGTACTGTATAGTGATGTCATTATCAGCTGAGTGGTAATTGGTAAGTAAAGCCTATACAGAATTGGGGGTGGTTTGGAAAAGAGTTTAGATATGGTTTACATGCAGTTTGTTCTTCCTCTTGGATTAGGCTTCAATTATGGTTAGGGATACTTTTAAGATAGAAAGTCAACAGAACTTTTGTGACTGTCAACATTTTCCGTATCAACATTGCAGATTTTGACAAGTCATTTGTCAACATTTTGATGTGCAGACATACTGAATGTCAACATTCTAAACACGTTGACATAATGGTATCGACATGCTAAATGTAGACACATGATACCCAGAACCATAGGCACTTCCACCTCCTCATGCAGAATAAATAATGTATTATATAAAGCTCCACAGATAAATTATTTTTTTCTACATGAATTTCAGGTATTCTTTGCATATAAAATATATAATTTCATTTAAACTTTACTGCATTTCTTCCATCTATTTTAAGACAGTTTCCTTTGTACAGTGGGGCTCTCTAAAATTCAGGTGACTGAAGCTCCACCTACCATAGACATAGTCTGGCTCATGAGTTAGGTGTACCAAGTCAGCCTACTGTAAAGCATCCAAACTGTATACTGTGTATGCCTACAAAAGTGTCTGTCTCCTTCCATATGCAGATTTGGTACTTGCAGCTTCTTAGACTTGGAGAGGAAGAACAGGGGAGTGATGGCCATGTATCAGAAGCATACCAATTTGGAGTCTCACATATACCTCTTTGTCACACAGTTACCCCCATGCATCAGAGATGTATATAACTCTGAATCACCCATGGTTGCTGAAAAAACATTTGCACTGGTGTATGTGAGGTATGAAAATGGCAAGAGCCTATAAATAATAAATGGACTTGCAAGCAACTCTTAATCAGGACCTTAGTTTGTACAATAGGAATAATTATCAGAAAACTCTTGAAATCACGTAGGCATTGGGACCATTGACCTGATAACTACAGTCTTTTGCTATTTAAAAGAACAGAAGCTAAAACCACAGGATAGATCCAAATACTGGAAGACCAAGCAATTATGCTGACGTTAGAAAAATGCTATCTAAGAATGTATTATTTTAACCCCCCCAGTATGTATTACATTGTACTAAACTGTGTCCCTTTCATTTCCTTATTGGCTTCATCAATCTTCTTTTTCACAATGGACTGATTTCAAAAAGGCAGAAACTGTTGACTCTTTGCTACTGTACATTTGTTAATAGTTGGTCTTATGGAGTCTCTATTTGTCCTATCTCACACAGCAACACCTAAATAAATGCAGAGGTGCTCATGTGCTCAGATCCAAAACAGAGTTAATTATATTTTCTCTGGCCAATAGCAGTTACAGTACCAACCTGATATTTCTATCACTGTTGAGAACTTGACAATCAACTCTACACCACAAGCTTGCTGCGTATGTGTCATCCTTGACTCTGAACTATCCTTTGTTTCCCACATTCAATCTGTCTCAAAATCATATTACATGCATCTAAAAACATATCCAAAATATGACTATACCTTACATGGGGGGTAAGTCTGAGTTGATCGCAGCAGGAACTTTGTTAGCAGTTGGGCAAAACCATGTGCACTGCAGGGGAGGCAGATATAACATGTGCAGAGAGAGTTAGATTTGGGTGTGGTGTGTTCAATCTGCAATCTAAATTGCAGTGTAAAAATAAAGCAGCCAGTATTTACCCTGCACAGAAACAAAATAACCCACCCAAATCTAACTCTCTCTGCACATGTTATATTTGCCCCCCCTGCAGTGCACATGGTTTTGCCCAATTGCTAACAAACTTGCTGCTGCGATCAACTCAGAATTACCCCCATAAGACACTGCTAAAACTCTAATCCATGCTCTCATTATCTCCCGCATTGAGTATTGCAATAGTTTTCCTACCAAGAAGAGACTCTCACCACCATTACAATCCATTCTGAATGCAGTTGTGAGGCTAATTTTCCTCGCTAGACATTCATCTGCAGACCCACTATGTCAGTCCCTCCACTGGTTACCTGTATTCTACCGTATTCAATATAAAATACTGTTACTCACACATAAGGCTATTAACCATACTACACCAACATACATCTCTTCAATAATCTCAAAATATCTCCCAACCTAGCCCCTTCGCTCTTCACAAGATCTACGTCTCTCATCCACACATTACCTGCTCCCATGCACGATTGCAGGACTTTCTTTGTGCTGCACCCACTCTGTGGAATGCCCTACCATGCACAATAAGTCACTCCTCTAGTCTCCAAACCTGCAAGCGTTCCCTGAAAACTCACCTATCCATACAAACTTATCAAATACCAGAACCGTTCACATTACCTTCATCAGCTTTTCTATGCAATTATTTCCCCACTGTACAGTCCACACATATCTTCTCTTTCTTCACTTTCCCTTCCCCTGACCCTGGTTCATCATTGCTGTGATGTGATTTTATGCAGTCCACCAAGAACCTTTGCAATCTGGTGGACAACTATGCAATAGATAGCACTTATCCTTGTGTATCAATGCCTATTTACCCATAGATTGTAAGATTGCGAGCAAAGGGCTTCCTGCCTCTATGACTGTTTGTTATTACCCAATTTTGGCTTATCATAGGGGGGTCATTGCGAGTTGATCGTTAGCTGCCGTTGTTCACTGCGCAGCGATCACTTAAAAAAATGACAAAACTGCGCATGCATATGCACCGCAATGCGCATGCGTGTTGTACGGGTACAAAGATCATTGTTGCTGTGCAATGGTTTTAGTGAAGAATCCATTTGCATGGCTGATTGCAAGGAGATTGACAGGAAGAGGGCATTTATGGGTGTCAACTAACCATTTTCTGGGAGTGTTTGGAAAAATGCAGGCGTGTCCAGGCGTTTGCAGGGAGGGTGTCTGACGTCAATTCCAGGACCTTCGTCGCTGGATTCATCGCACAGGATAAGTAACTGCAGGGTTAGTCTTGTTTTGCACAAAATGTTTTTGCATAGCAGGGCTGCAAAGGTGTTTGCACACTTGCAAAGTGAAGATATACACTACCCCGTGGGCGGCGACTATGCGTTTGCACGGCTGCTAAAAGTAGCTAGCGAGCGATCAACTCGGAATGAGGGCCTTTGTGTCCAGTTGTAAAGTGCCACGGAATTTGCTGCACTATATAAGAAACTGTTAATGAATAATAATTAATAATGTACTGCTGAGTGCTACTGGAAGAGCTTCTCCATCTGATGCAAAATTTCTATAAATACAGCCTTTACAACAGAACTGCCCTTTGAGTCTTTAATCCCCTGCCACCTCTTTGCCTTCAAACCATTAGCATAAGTGACACAGACAGTTCTTACCTAGCTCACTTTCTACCTATCAAAATGCTCCTTTAGGCTTTCTATATCTGGCAAATAGACACTCTCTCTCTCTGAAGTCCCACAAGGCTGTTTAGGCCCCCTGCTTTTTGTCTTCTCTTGGTGAACTCATTTGCTCATTCGGTCTCAAATATTGTATTTTGATCAATGGCCAAATCTTCCTATTCTGTCTCAACCTCTGATCTTCTGTAAACTCTTATATCCCTCTTGTGTATTCAACTGTTTCTTTGTGATATCCCTATGGAGGTCCCACTGATATAGCACCTAAACAATCTCAATTTCCTCAATCTCCCGAGTCTGCTGCCTGTCTGACCTCTGCCTTATTATTCTCAATCAATCTCTCCCTCTTCAGACCTGCAACCTCCATCTTCAAAAGATGGTTGTACATACTTTTCTTACCCAATGTGTTACAAAAACGTATTCTGACATGTTTTTTCAGCCTTACTGCAAGATCAACCCATCTGGTATTCACTTTACCCATCTATCCCTGCTTCAATACATGCTAAATGTTGCAGCACTGCTCTACATCTGATGGATCATTCTACACATCCCTACACTGCCTCCCCATGTTCTCTTGAATCCATTTCAAATAACACCCCTCATCAACAAAGCACACAACACAATCCCTTCATGCATCTCAAATCTCATCTCCAAATACACTCTTAGGGGGACATGTACTAAGCAGTGATAAAAGTGGAGAAGTGAGCCAGTGGAGAAGTTGCCTATGGCACCCAATCGGTTCCGGTATGAATGGTCGACCATGTTATGGTCGACAGTCATTAGGTCGACCACTATTGGTCGACATTGACATGGTCAACACATGAAAATGGTCGACACATGAAAAGGTCGACATGAGGTTTTTTTTACTTTTTTGGTGTCGTTTTTTGCGTAAAGTGACTGGGAACCCCAATTAGTGCACCGCTTCGCTCGCCATGCTCCGGGCATGGTGCCTTCGCTCCGCTACCGCTTCGCTCGGCACAGATTACCGTTCCAATCGTAGTCCACGTGGATCGTAAAGTATGGAAAAGTTCCCTAAAAGAAAAAAAAGTTAAAAAACTCATGTCGACCTTTTCATGCGTCGACCATTTTCATGTGTCGACCATGTGTCCATGTCGACCATGTCAATGTCGACCATAACATGGTCGACCATGTGAACGGATACCCACCCAATCAGCATTGATGTAACATGTAGAATTTGCATACTATAAATGTATACAGAGCAGCCGATTGGTTGCTATGGGCAACATCTCCACTGGCTCACTTCTCCAGTTTTATCACTGCTTAGTACATGTCCCCCAAAATCTGCTTTGGACCTACGCCTCATCTCTCACTTCCCACTGTAAGACTTCTCCAGTGCTGCTAGCCACTTATGGGATTCCTTACCATGTCTGATCAAACTCTTCCACACGTTGGCATTTCTATAATGGGTGCAGTGTGTGCGGTGCACGTGGACCCCTGAGTCCAGGGGGGGCCCACCCCGCACACACTGCACCCATTTCTCCTATATTTACCTTTCTGGAGTCCATCGCTGACCGTGTGTGGGCCCCCTCCTCTCCCGTAGCCGTCGTGCCGCTGCTAGCGCACTGACCACTAGAGACTTCGGCACAGTGCCAGAGTCTACAGCGCATGCGCAGGACTCAAAAAAAATGGCGCGGCGGCCATTTTTCAGAGTCCTGCACATGCGCTGTAGACTCTGGCCATGTGTCAGAGTCTACAGCGCTCAGAGCGCTAGCAGCAGCGTGACGGCTACGGGAGGAGGGGGCCCATACACAGAGTCTGCACATGGGTCCCCTCCTCTCTAGAGACGACCCTGCTTCCACAACCTTTATACGCTCTCTGAAAACCCATTAGAGCTTACATTACTTCCACCATATAACCCACACTACAGTACACTCAAAACTGTGCCAATCTCCGAGACACATTTGCTTCTCTCGCTTTAGCTGTGCCCTCTTCCAATACAACTGCAAGATCTCTAATGTGCAGTGCAGAAACTTCAGGCTGTGTAACAATGCATGATGGAACATGTAGTTTTTTGAGTACAAATAGCCTAAAGAACCCAGAAATTAAAGTGGTGAAGACATAGAAACACCACATCGGAAAAAAATACATTAATTTTTAAAATATATTGATCTGAGTAATATACATTTACGAATTGTTCCTGATTAGCAGTCAAGTAACTGTTTACAAGGTTCATTAATCCCTCTCAGGCCAGAGATGGTTCATACTTTTGTAATCACAGCTGTGTTGGTTTTACTGGGAAACATTTTCTTTTTACTAATTTTATTTAGGGGCTTATTATAGGGATAACTAATATATATAAATTATTTTTAGAATAAATTTAACAATGTGAGACCTTTAGTAGTAAGTTGAGAATCAAATAGGTATCCACTGTTTTTAGCATTAATAAATCTAGGGTCTGATTCAGGTCCTGTTGTTGCTGCTGTTGTTGTTGCCTATGTTGCAAAGTACTGCTGTTCAGCATGTGCAGGACCCATAATGCCCTTGTGCAGCACAGGTGTTCATCATCGGAAGCAGACGTCAGTGGATTGACAGTCTGCATTTGTTTGAAGGCGGGGAGGGAGCAGCAATGGCTTTCTCCTCCGTTTTGGGGGAGTGCCGAGGCCAGGACTCTGTCTTCCGATGGAGTTTCCGTGGCTTCTATGTAGGAGCTGCGGTGGCCCCATGGGTCACACAGCTGGCCAACAGAATCACAAGTGGTCCTGGGATGTAGCAGTGGATAACAAATGTATACAGGAGGCACCTACATATACCAGACTCCTCCTCCTGCTGCATTATCGTATCTGTGCATGACTGCAGTGCTACAGCAATGCACACTCCAAACATATCTGAATTAGGCTCCCTAGTGCAAAAAGGATCTTACAGCAACCAAAATAGCAATTACTATTAGATCTGTATTATTATGGCACTACAGATAATGCATTTCCTTGGATAGATGGTCCACTTATACATTAAAATTACATTTAAAAAGAAATTACGTAGAACATTTCACAATTTGGTTATTCAATGATTAGAATTTGAGATGTTAAGTTCGCTTAACCTTCAGGAAAAACCAATACCTTATTGCTCAGTGGTTTAGGCCGCTGCGGCCGCTAAGTGTATGCGCTAAACCTTTATGAATATGTATGCACGTTTTGCGTAAGCACGCTGACACGCAGTGAGCACAATGTAGCTACACGTGTGGCTGAACACACCTTAAACCCTTAACAGAAATGGAATGCGACACCAGTAGTTATATGTTATGTTGTGGTCCAAAGAATCAACAAATATTTACTTAAAAGGGGTAAACACAGAGCATACAACACTATCACCGAGATGAAGCTACAACCAATGGATACATACGTTTGTTCGCCTGCGCCACCCGGATCCGTTCCTCAGTCAATCTGGCAAGATGACCTTGAGAAAATAAACTGAGGCCGGCCAGGAGGCTTGGCTTTTATACAATAGTCCAAAGCATGAAACAAAGGAAACTGTAAGCTCTTCATCCATAGGTCAAGGGGCATGTCATTTACAGTATGTGAGGGGTCATAGGTTGGTTTGAACAGGTCGGTGGTCCAGGTGTACATGCAGGTGTCGCCACTGGGTTCCCGCCAAATATCAGGAGTACAGTACATACAGTGAGATATGAATATTGTATTCCTGCGCATAACTATGCGCAGGAGCATGCGATTATCGGCAAAGTGCGATCGGAATATTGCCCTTGAATTACTGTACATGTGGATACCAAACACTATGTTCTGACCTATTTCTGTCCCCTCACATCCTATAAAGCTGAATACCTCCATTGCTGTAAGTTGTAAGTTGTAAGTTGCTGGTGTGGTGCGTGTGGACTATGCGTAAATAATGCACTATGTGTATAAAATATAGACTATGTATTTGTGGCATTTCTATGCGTATGCATATGCTACCGTATTTACTCATACCACGCGCTAATATGCAAGGCCCGCGAGCCCATGTACGCTGCGTGAGAGTATGCGCACGCACGGCAGAACACGTGCACGCACAGAGACCGCTCTGTGTGGTGTTTGCACGTGATGCATGTGGGTATAATATTTTTGACTTCGACAGAGAACAGAAATTTTTCATAACAGATATGCTAAAATGTACTGTATTATAAATCTTATCAAATGATATCTGACAAAGAGAAAAACATCAGACAAGAGGCCATGACTCACCACAGCAGGATGGTATTATGTAGATATTAAGAACTTTTTAATTAAAAAAAAAGTTATTTAAGTTGGAAAAAGACAAACTAGTAAAATGATCCTAAAATAGGTCACCTTTGTTGGAGGGAGTAAACATTATTTTACAGCTTTACGATATTCATTTTCTATAGTCAGCGCTGAGTAGTACATGTGGGTTCATAAGGTATGCATGAATGAGGAACAATGGAAAAGATGTAACCAAGGTGTAAAGCCAGCAGAAGACAAGAAGACGGAAAGAAATAAAATGAAAAATCACTTGTTGTGTCTTGCTCAAAATCAGAGGAGAGTAAAGTTAATCAATTCAGACCATGAAGGGCACATAAAAAAATGAATAATAAGCAACGGGAGATATATTGTAATGTGAACAATCTGTGTTCTTTTTCCTTGAAGATTTAAGGACATCAAATATATCAAATGGAGAACTTATCAAGCTGTATGAAAATGTGTGCCAAAGGATTCAGGGGTAAAAGTGATGGGGCCAAGACCCTGCGCAATCTCAGAATACTGTAATTGGCATTATAATGTAGTTTGTTTATTACTGTAGTGTCAGAGGAAGGTACATTTTACTGACCTTTTCTTTGTAAGGGGGAACATTTTGGTTGAGGATTGGTTAATGCAGAAAGTAGCCCTGGACATTTTTGAGAACCAATTCTAATACTGTAAGCTGGACATTTCAAGATATGAAGTTCCAGATAAAGCATGCCAAGCTATAAGTGTGATGGCATAAAGTCTAAGCTATAAGAATGATGGCGTAAAGTCTTATTAGGCACTTAATATTGTGGCCTATTTATCCAGCAATTCTGCCCTTGAAATATATGAAAACAGCTATTTCTGCTGGTTTAAGGGCAGAAATACGTGTTTTTAGACTGTAATAAGAGAGAAGGGCAAAACTAGCAAATGTATCTTCAGTTATGGCTGGAGAGGTATTCTCACATCGGAAACGTTAAGTACAGTAATGGCGGATTTACAGAAATGCAGACCAGCTTGCAAGGATATATACAACTGTTAGGAGGCATATATTTTGTATATAGTATGTAGTGCAGGTTCAAGTACACCGAGAAGATGCTGATTTTGAGTAAAGCAGACACAGACACATCTTGAGATGCATACAGTTCTGCATACAGTATGTATAAAATAAATGTTTCCGTATATTTACTTTTTACAAGTTAGACTTCTGACTCTGCATCTTTATATCTTAAACCAATGGTTCCCAAACTGTGTGCCGTGACACCCTGGGGTGCCTCGGAACACTTGCAGGGGTGCCTTGGGTTGGAGGTCCAGGACCAATTCATATTATTTATGGTCAATTTAAGAGGCAAAACCAGTGCTTGTGGCTGCCAATCATAAAGTATGTGGACAAACAGAAGTGAATACTGTCCCTCACCACATAACTTAACCTAAGGATGACCTATAAATACGATTAACTTAATTTAATATTTCCTTCTAAACTTCTCAATAAGAAACTTTGGCCTAGGGGTGCCGTGGAAAAAATTCAGATACTCTAGGGTGCCATGATTCAAAAAAGTTTGTGAACCACTGCCTTAAACAGGTCATTTTAATTGCTCATCTGACAATCAGCTTTTAGACTGCCTGTGTAAATAATAAGAAAAAAAAAGTGATAAGTCTTCTCAGATCAGTTCTTCCTCACTCAGTGCCCAACTGTAGTTACTGTATGTCGAAGTGCACAGTAACCTTTATTGCCATGTATTTCCAGCCTAGTTCTGCAGCTGCAAGGAAGCATACTAATAAACATTTTTTTTTAAATCCAAATTGACCTAAGCATAGATACTATATGGCTATATGGCAGGGGTAGCCAATCCTGGTCCTCGAGAGCTACCAACAGTTCACGTTTTCCAGGTCTCCTCTCATAATCACAAGGTTAAGTAATTAGCTCCATCTGTGAATCTTTTAAAATGTGTCAGTGAGTAATGACTGCACCTGCGTACCTGCTAGGTGAGCTGGAAATCGTGAACTTTTGGTAGCTCTCGAGGACCAGGGTTGGCTTCTGCTGCTATATACAGTAGCAATCAAAACAAAGACATGTATGAAACAGATTCAAAGATTTAGAAAAATGGGAGTATAAAAAAAACTCTCCTATTATCCTTTAATTGTGCCAAATACATACCTCCCAACATGACCCTCTCCAGGAGGGACAGAATGCTCTGCTTCTGGACTTCCCTTTTAATTTATGATTGCCATCACCTGTGGTGAAACGCCTTTCTTATCCATTAACCTGTTCAACACAGGTGCCGGCAATCACAAATTAAGAGAAAAGTCCAGAAGCAGAGCATTGTGTCCCTCCTGGAGGGGGTCATGTTGGGAGGTATGCAAATACAAAAACTTTCTGCTGCCTGACATATCATTCAGATATAGGACCTCAAAGCCAATTAATAATTTATAACTAACAACTCAGTCCTAAAGATTAATTTAATCCCCTAGTTACAGTACTAAGGTATCTAGGGAGAAAATACACTTAGATTCTGGATGGAGTAGTCTTTTAGACTTACTCCACCTTGCATTGCCAAAGGCACTTGATCAATAACTCTAAAGCTGGGTACACACTGGAGCGATGTCAGGCTGATTTGCCATTTCATAACAACAAATCGCCTGCATGGCTCAGTGTGTACAGGTGATTGCATGCTCCCACGGTCGCTAGCGATGAACGCTAGGATTGATATACTGCGCATAAAACCGAACGACAGCACTCGCGACCTTGTTTATGCTTATAAAGGACGGAACATGATAATTTTGTACTTCATGAAACTCATTCCAGTATGCACACAGAATCTGGGCTCAAGGGCCTTTATTTGAGCATTGAAACGAATGCCAGTCACTCCAGTGTGTATCCAGGTTTAGAGTGGCAGTACTATCCTGAGGTGAGGTGAAATGCCCGGCCACGGGTTGATTGTTGGTTCCTGTGCTAATTATGTTTAAAAAAGGAGAGTTATGGTAGACTTACCATTGTTAACTCTTTTTCTGCGTGGTACACTGGGTTCCACAGGAAAACATTGGGGTGTAGAGTGGATCTTGTTCCAGAGGCATCAACCGGCTAAAGCTTTAGGCTGTCCCAGGATGCATTTGGGCCTCTTCTGTAACCCAGCTTCCAGGCACTGTGAGCTCAGTTTTGTTAACCAGTCCAATGTAGGAGCAGGTAAGAGAGAAGGCTGATGTTAGTCACATAGAACCACATTCGCACATGCCCAGTTTTGTTCTATAACTGTTGTTCTAATTGTAAAGCACAACGGAATATGCTGCGCTATATAAGAAACTGCTCATAAATAATAAATAAATAAATTCTCACGACAGGAGAAGGTACCAGCGACTAATGCCATACAAACCCATGAAAGCTAGGTGCGTCAGGGTGGGCGCCCTGTGGAACCCAGTGTACCTCGCAGAGAGTTAACAATGGTAAGTCTACCATAACTCTCCTTTTCTGCAGCAGGGTACACTGTGTTCCACAGGAAAACATCGGTGATGTCCTTAAGCAGTTCCTCACGGGAGGGGACGCGCCTTAGTGGGTATGAGAACCCGGTGTCCAAAGAAAGCATCCTGGGAGGCGGAAGTATCAAAGGCTTAGTACCTAATGAATGTGTTCACTGTGGACCACGTAGCCGCCTTGCCGTTCTGTGTATGCGCCATGGAAGGCCGCCCAAGAAAGTCCAACAGACCGAGTAGAATGGGCTTTAATAGCAGCAGTAGTTGGGAGTCCAGCCTGCATATAAGCTTGTGCAATCACCATTCTAATTCATCTGGCCAAGGTTTGCTTATTCACAGGCCAGCCATGTTTGTGGAAACCAAACAGTACAAAAAGGGTATCTGACCTCCTGATAGAGGCGGTCTTCTCCACATATATATGGAGAGCCCTTACCACATTCAAAGACCGCTCTTTGGAGGACAAAACTGAAGAGATAAAGGCCGAGACCACAATCTCTTAGTTAAGATGAAAAGATGACACCACCTTAGGTAAATAACCCGAGCGAGTTCTAAGAACTGCAGAGTCATGATGTAATATTAGAAAGGGTGGACAGGACAAAGTGCCTAGGTCCGACACCCTGCTATCAGAGGCAACAGAACCAGGACCTTGGCTGTGAGCCATTGAAGGTCACTGACTCAAGAAGTTCAAATGGAGACTCTTGCAGAGCATTCAGGACAACAGACAGATCCCATGGTGCCACCGGAGGGACATAGGGAGACTGAATCCTTAACACACACTGAGTGAATGTATGAACGTCAGTTAGAGACGCAATTTTTCTCTGAAACCACACCGACAAGGCAAATATATAAACCTCGAGGTAGGCCAGAGGAAGACCTAAGTCCAGGCCTTGTTGCAGTAAAGCCAGGATTCTGGATGTTTTGAATCTGTACACCAGGTGAAGTAAGAATTACAGACACTGTAATAGATCTGGGCAGATGCCGGTTTGCGGGGTTTCAACATAGTTTGGATGTGTCGAGACGCCATCAGGTCTACATCTGGTAGGCCCCACGTGTCCACTAGGAATTGAAAGACTTACGGATGTAGACTCCACTCTCCGGCGTGTACGTCCTGACGACTGAGGAAGTCCGCATCCCAGTTTAGGACACCCGGAATGAACACTGCCGATATTGCTGGCAGATGGCATTCCACCCATCGAAGGATTTTTGACACTTCCAACACTGCGATCAGGTCTGAACTGCGCATGCGTATGCAACGCAATGTGCAGGCGCGTCGGTCCACAGTGACGTGATCGGCGAGCAGGAAGAGGCCGTTTGTGGGTGGCAACTGACCGTTTTTAAGGACTGTCCAGAGAAATGCAGGAGGGACCAGGCATTTGAAAGGAGGGTTTCTGACGTCAGCTCCGACCCCAATCATCGCACAGGAAGAGTAAGTCCTGGGCTGTGCAGAGACTGCACAAACTTCTGTTTGTGCAGCTCTCCTGCACATGCGATTGCACCCCTGTGCAGCAATTTTTTCCTCCCCCTGTAGGCGGCAACTACCTGATCGTAGGGATGCAAAAAAATGCACCCTAGTGATCAGGTCTGTTTTAGGCCCCCCATCCCCGCAGACTGGCATCCGTCCTCAGTAGGACCCCGTCAGGGTTCCAGAAGGGACGGCCCTTGCTCAATTGCTGGTCCTGTAGCCACCAGGTCAGTGATTGACGAACCTACGGAGTCAAAGTAATCATGTGAGATTTGATCTGATGAGGCAGGCCATTCCACTTGAAAAGAATTAACCTCTGCAGAGGACGGGAATGAAATTAAGCTAATCTACCAAGTTGAATGTCGACACCATCAGGCCAAGTACTTGCATCGCCGAGTGTATCGACACTGGGGCGACAAAGGAAGCAACTTATCCTGTCCTGAAGCTTTAGGACTTTCTCCGGAGACAGGAACAGATGTTGACTGTGTGTGTCCAGGAGTGTACCCAGGTGCACCATGCTCTGAGCTGGGACCAGGGAGGATTTCTTCCAATTGATGAGCCATCCGTGGGCTTGTAGGAAGCTTACCCTCAGTTGTAGATGACTGAGGAGGACATCGTGAGAGTTTTCCAGGATCAACAAGTTGTCCAGATACGGCAGGATACTGACTCCCTGGTGACGGAGATGTGCCGTCATTACGGCCATGACCTTGGTGAAGATCTGAGGAGCCATAGCCAGCCCAACCAGCAGAGCCTGGAACTGATAGTGTAGGTTGCCAATAACAAACCACAGATACTGCTGATGTGACTTGGCCATAGGTATATGCAGGTACGCATCCTGAATATCCAGGGATACCATATAGTCTCCGGGTTCCATCATCGGTACAATTGAGCGCACTGTCTCTATACGGAACTTGGACACTCTCACAAACTTGTTTAGTGATTTGAGGTTGAGTATAGGCCGGAAGTTATCGGGACTAGAAACAGGGTCAAGTAGTAACCACTGCCCCTTTGGGACAGAGGTACCGGCACTACCACTCCTGTATCCAGGAGAGAACTCACAACCTGCTGCAGAGCTTGCACCTATAGTGATCCAAAGGGATGACTGTGGTGCAAAACTGGTGAGGGGGACGTCTCTTAAAAGAGCCTGCGTACCTGTGAGAGACAACTTCTTACACCCATGCATCTGAAGTGGTCTTCAACCAGACCTGGGTGAACTGCAGAAGATGGCCTCCCATCCTGGGGACCCCAGGGGGAGGCCCGCCCCGTCATGTGGCAGGCTTGTCTTGTTTAGAAGCATGCTGATGGGCCGCCCAGAACTGCTTTGTCTTGGGCTTAGTGGTTTTGGAAGCACAAGATTGTCTTGGATAAGCCTGACTTTTTGCTTTACCTTGAGGTTGAAAGGAACGAAAAGTGGTACCTTTTGCCTTCTATGCAGAAGGATTAGTATTTGTGAGAAAGGCAGTCTTGGCAGCCACCAGTTCAGACACAATTTTATTTAGGTCTTCCCCAAACAATATGTCTCCCTTAAAAGGGAGTACCTCCAAGTTCTTTTTTGAGTCCAGGTCCACCTTCCATGACCTCAACCACAGAATACGGCGAGCCAGGACAGACGTAGTCGACACCTTGGCCACCAACACACCCGCCTCAGAGGACGCCTCTTGAATATAATAAGAAACGGTGGTGATGTGAGACAGGTATTGTCTGGCATTGTCAGATATATCCCGTGGCAGCTCTTCTTCTAATGCCTGAACCCATGCTTCAATACCTTTTGCAGCCCAGGAGGCAGCAATAGTGGGTTTATGTACAGCACCTGTCAGGGAGTAAACAGACTTCAGGCATCCCTACAGACACTTATCTGTCGGTTCTTTCGATGAAGTGACAGTGGTGATAGGCAGAGTTGATGATACCACTAGGCGGGTGACATGAGAATCCATTGGCGTTGAATTTTCCCACTTGTTACATAATTAGGGTAGCAAGCTAAGGCCTGTTTAGAGAGAGGGAATTTCTTCCCTGGATTAGACCAGGGATCCTGCCTGATGTCCACCAAATGGTCAGAATGGGGTAACAGATTTTTAGTCACCTTCTGCCATTTAAACATGTCAGTTTTCTTGGTGACCATAGTGGGTTCCTCATCATCAGTGATTTGTAGAAATTGCTTAATAGCAACCACTAGAGCAGGGACGTCAATTTGCATTGTAAAATCCTCGCCTGATTCAGTGTCTAACAGGACAGTATGCTCCCCTTCTACTTCAGATGAAATGTCTGAGAGATTTGTGGATTGTGAGGAGGAAGCAGTCTGCTTAGATGACCCAGTGACATGGGAGTGACCGGAGGTAGATTTTTGTCTGACCAAGGAATTAGTCAACTGCTGCAACTGGTTAGACAAGTTTTCCGCCCAAGGTAGATTAACCATAGGGACTTTTTGAGGCTGTAATGGTACAGGTGGTCCCACAGGGGGCATTAGGCATTCCACTAGAGTACACAGTAGGCTTGAGATCACGGCCCAGAGTGGCTCCTGATTGGATACAGGAGTTGCGGACTGACTGGAGGGTGTATGACACATGGTACACAGACCATCATACACAGTTTCCCCCTCTGGTAAATCTTTGGCGCATGTTCTGCACGATGCAGGAGCATCCACAGATTTACTGACCTTCCTGTTAAACATTGTACACAAATGCTACAGAGAGCGGTTTAGTATGATGAAGCCAGACAGAGTATAATACCTGCGAATAAATCCGATAGTATGTGACTATGGGCCTAATTCAGACCTGATCGTAGCAGCAAATTTGTTAGCAGTTGGGTAAAACCATGGGGGTAATTCCAAGTTGATCGCAGCAGAATTTTTTTTAGCAATTGGGCAAAACCAGGTGCACTGCAGGGGGGGGGGAGATATAACATTTGCAGAGAGAGTTAGATTTGGGTGGGTTATTTTGTTTCTGTGCAGGGTAAATACTGGCTGCTTTATTTTTACACTGCAATTTAGATTGCAGATTGAACTCACCACACCCAAATCTATCTCTCTCTGCACATGTTATATCTGCCCCCCCTGCAGTGCACATGGTTTTGCCCAACTGCTAAAAAAGTTCCTGCTGCGATTAACTTGGAATTACCCCCCATGTGCACTGCAGAGGAGGCAGATATAAAATGTGCAGAGTTAGGTTTGGGTGGGTTATTTTGTTTCTGTGCAGGGTAAATACTGGCTGCTTTATTTTTACACTGCAATTTAGATTTTAATTTGAACACACCACATCCAAATCTAACTCTCTCTGCACGTTATAGCTGCATCCCCTGCACTGCACATGGGGTTTTGCCCATCTGCTAACAATATTGCTGCTACGATCAGGTCTGAATTACCCCCTGAGTCCCTAGTACACAACACCTGTGAATAAATCCAGTATTATGTGACTGAGTACACAGTAGAATACACTGAATAGATAAATACTGTGACGCACTATATAAACGACCCTGATGCACCTAGTCCAGTGGTTTCCAAACTTTTTTGAATCACGGCGCCCTAGAATATCACAATTTTTTTCACGCCACCCCTAGGCCAAAATTTCTTATTGAGAAATTTAGAAAGAAATATTACATTAAGTAGATTGCGTTTATATGTCATCCTTAGGGTCAGTTGTGTGATGAGGGACAAGATTTGCTTCTGTTTGACCACATATTTTATGGCTGGCAGACAACAGCACTGGTTTTGCCTATTATATTGACCATGAATAATTTGAATTGGTCCTGGACCACCAACCCAGGGCACCCCTGCAAGTGTCCCGAGGCACCCCAAGGAGCCACGGCACACAGTTTGGGAACCTCTGACCTAGTCTCTTAGGGTACAGAATATAGTGATACTGTAGATCTCTGGGAAACACTGAAAGTGAAACCTCACAGCAGATACAGGCACACACAGTCACATTAGCAATACAGATAATTATTAGTATGACAATAAAACTGCACTGAACTAATATATGTGTATTTCTTAACTAACGCTGTCTGTATAGAGACATGCACAATACTTAAGTGTTTGTAAAGTCACTGCGCTATATACAGGCGGCTTTACAAGGGAGACCTTACCCTGCAGTCCCAGAGACCAGTTGCAGCTATACTCCTAAGATGGCACCCAGCGTCTTAGTCAGGGAGTGCGGGAGAGTGTGAGGAAGCTCCAGGGCGGGAAAATCTGCAGTAGATGTCGCCCTGGGCCCGGAGAGAGGCAACAGGTCAAGCGCTGAGTATCCCTATGCTGGTCTTCCACCCCAGGTACTAGTGAGCCTTATTAAATGGGGCGTTAGTACGCCCGACCTGTGCTGTTGCCCTGGTGGTCTAGTGGGGTCCCTGCTTGGTGACAGTGTCCACGCCAGTATCGCAGTCTGTCTCCCTAGACTACAACAGGAACGCAATTTAATGGCGGGTCCTGCCTGGGGGACCCTCTTACCTCCTCCCTGTAGCAGCCATGTGAACCAGGAGAGCGTCTGCGACCATGTGCAGAAAGCCGTAGGGTCTCCACCGCAAGTACCCGGGAACAGGCCGTGAGAGTATGCGACGCTGCTTGGGAGGCTGCAACAGCACTGCGGCCTTTTAAGTCTAAAGCTTTAGCCTGTTGGTGCCTCTGGATCAAGATCCACTCTACACCACAATGTTTTCCTGTGGAACACAGTGTACCCCGCTGGAGAAATAGGATGTGTAGTCCAATACCCTTTTTTCCTCTATATTTGTGTATACATTGTACACTTAAAGCGAGGCTCCTTCATTTAGGTAATGGCTCCCCTCCCATCTACCCTCAGGTGCTATAATTAGCACAGGTTCCTACATTGCTGACTACATATTATAATGGGCTCTATTTAAAGTTAAGACCTGGATACATTTATATAATGTGTTAGGGTGTTAGTATTAGAGATATTAGGTACCCATTCAATGAAGTTCACCTGAACGCAAGGGCATAGCTACCATAGGTGCAGGGAGTGCAGCTACTATAGGGCTCAAAGCTAGAGGGGCCTACCTTCCCTGACAAAGATACCTATGTACAACAGACAGAAAGAGGGGGGTGCAAATACCCACCCCTAAATTTACCTTCAGCACACTAAAAATGGCCTGTAACCATACCTGAACCTATCTGGTAATAGAAATTCAGAGAATTAGCCACACGTTTGCAAACATATGTTTAGCTGCTGAGCCACTTCACGTCTTCTCCGATATCAGCAGTCCTAACACTACATAATAGCAGTGGCCACATAGGGCAATGCAATTTGTCACAGTATGCCTCATGATAAAGGCTATTACTAAAACACATCCAGACAGAGAGCCAGCTTACCCGAGAGCCACCCCCAGGATCTACCATTGGCACTACAAGGAACAGCATGCCTTCCAAATACTGCTGCCATTCAATGCCTCTCTCACACAAGCAGACAAACAATGGTAGTTGCTTGGTCATTCCTGGAGATAATTATGTATCAGGTGCTGAAAAGGGGAGGGGTCACAGACAAACAGATGGGGGTGTGTGCAAATCCCCTCCCCTAAATTTTCCTTCAGCACACTAAAAATTACCTGTAACCATACCTGAACCTATCTGGTAATAGAAATTCAGAGAATTAGTCACACATGTTTGCAAACACAACTTTAGCTGCTGAGCCACTTCACGGCTTCTCCGATATCAGCAGTCCTAACACTACAGTAGTGTGGCTCAGCAGCTAAACATGTGTTTGCAAGCATGTTCCTTGTAATGCCAATGGGAGATCCTGGGGGTTAGCTCTCTGTCTGGATGTGCTTTAGTAATAGCCTTTATCATGATCATTATTTTCTGCATTCAATTCCCTATACCTGTGTCCTCTTTCTCATCCCTATAATAAATTTGGTAGATTATTCTATTAATCTAGACTGTCCTGTTAAGTAATTTTATAGTTTGTTGGAACTAGCCTCTCTGCTACAGCCTGAGGACAAGTTCATGATGTTGTTTCCAGAGAGAAATCCACCGGAGCTGCCATCTCTACAGTAAGGTACCATCTAGAGTTACCTTATGTGCCCACACCAACATCAGGGTCCGGCAGTTCGGTCCTGATGACTTCTGGCTCATATTGTAACACTTCTGGTGATGAGTATATCTCTAATACCGAACCTTAACTATGCCTTTAGTCCCTAACCTTATTCTCACCTCCCATAGCCTAAACCTAACACTCTGGTCCCACGGAATAACCCTAACCATCCCTAACCCTTGATATTTCACATGTTGACATTCTGTAGATGCTGACATGTTAAATGTTGATATTTCAACAATGTCAACATCATAACTTGCTTAAAACATCTCAAAACCACAAGTGTGCTCTACTGGTCGGTTTCTCTGCTATAAACCTAGCATTCTATTATGTTGCCTGTGTAATTAAATAAAACAAAAAGCTGTATTCACATTTCAGAGCAACCCATTTGGTAGATGAAATGCATGTTATAATTACCAGGTCTACTTTCATAATAAAATATAGTGTAAGCATTTGTGAAAAATATATTTACTGGTGATCATATATGCAGTTCTTTTCCTGCACTTCATTCAGAACTTATTAGTATGCTCAAATGTTTAATTCCGCATTTCATGAATGCTATTTAATATGCCTGAAATGCAATACTTTCCACTGAAGTGAAACCTGGATTTAATTACTATACAGTCATGTGCACATGAGCTACGTTTTGTCCCTCTGGAAATGATTTTGACAAACAAATTTGGGTCACAAATCTAATTAAAAAGTATTTTTCACAAACAAGGATTTAATCGCTATAAAAGGTGTCCACAAACGAAAAATTATTTTTGCATTCATTACCTGTTTTAGAACCAAAAATAGGTCACATATATCGATCAGTGGTACATAATACTTGCCAAAAGTAAAACTGGCATTAATAGAGAAATAAAACTTTTAAAGTTAAGAACTTAAATTTTATCTTTCTGCAAAATATAAAGCTAAGCAGGAGAAGTGAGTACAGATAAAAAATAAAAAAAAACTGGCAACCTATTACAGTTTTAGAATATACTATATACCGTAGATCAGTGTTTCCCAATTCCAGCCCTCTGGGACTAATATCAATGCATGTTTTACAGATCTCCTAGTTGGTGCACCGGTGAATTCATTACTGGCTGACTCATTTTTTAAGATCCACAAGTGGAGCTATTTATTTCAATTTTATACTGAGATCTGTAAAACATGCAATGGTTAGGGGTCTGTAGTTGGGAATGCAGTATTTTGACAACAAAATCAATGGTGTTATAGATCAGTGGTACTCAACTGCAACCCTCAAGTACCTCCCAACAGGTCATGTTTTCAGGATTTATCTCTGTGAGCATGAGATAATTACTGACCAAGCAAAACTCACCTGTGTATGATTAAAGAAAACATGATCATGCTGGGAGTACTCGAGGACTGGAGTTGAGAACCAATAAGGTGACATGTTCCCTATTATAATGCTACTGTACTGTACCGTGAGGAAACAGATAATCACTTTGGAACAATACTGCCCTAAAGCATTATAGAAAGGGAAATATTACCAGCTAAATGTTTTATTATAGAATTTATAATTCAATTTCTAATGAACCACTGTGTGTGTGTATATATATATTCATAAAAACACATGCCCATTGCATAAAATAAATGCATAAAACATCATATATACATATATATATATATATATATATAGATAGCGCAGGTCCGGCACTCCTTGCCTCTAAATAAACTGCGTCAGTGCCTTCATGGAAATTGAATGTATGGCATGCAGAGGTGCGGCACTCAGACTGAAATAAAGGACGCTAGGTCGGTGGAATGTTCATCAACGTTTCAATATATTAAATATTGTCGTCAGGATAATGATATTGTCCTGAAGACAATATTTAATATATTGAAACGTTGATGAACATTCCACCGACCTAGCGTCCTTTATTTCAGTCTGAGTGCCGCACCTCTGCATGCCATACATATATATATATATATATATATATATATAATTTTTAGTAGAATAAGTAAATGATACTGCTTATGCAGCTATAATCCTTACAAAACATTGTGGGATTCTGACGTGGATATATGCTGTTGAACATTTTTGTGATACTTAGATGCTTCTAACACACTCTTAGTGACCTATTACTAACTTATATTTTATGGACTCTCATTGGTGATTCAATAAAATCTCCTCCCTGCGGCAATTCCCCAACTGGTAGGATGCATTTATTGTCTAAAGCCAAAAGCAGAATCATCTTGGTTCTTTTTCCACACTTTCCTTAATCGCTAATTCTCTCTTAAAACTTTCTCTATATGTTCGTGAACTCTCATCAATGATTCAGGAAGTTTATCAGTTAAACCTACTATCATACCACACTATATATGCCCAATCTTATCCAATCTTGGAAGCTATAAAGTGTAGGGCCAGGTCGGTACCTGGAGGGAGACCCCCGGGGAATAAAGAATATCAAAAGTTACATCAGGGATACAGATGACTTCTTGTCTGGTATCTTGAGCTTGCTTGACTTACTGGCTGATTGCCTGTTAGCAAGTATGGATGTATTGTCACTGTATACTGTCATACCATACGAAGAGGGTGTGGAGGAAGAGCGTGATTGTTTGTTCAGTGGTCTGTACTCAGGACCACCAACTGAATTTGTATTATTATTACTTAGAAAGGTTCTTGAACTTAACTATTTCTTAAACCGAGGAGACTACTATGTGCAAGTAGTGGGTACAGCCATTGGTTCGAACCTAGTGCCTGCCTATGCGAATATCTACATGTTTAAATATAAAATTACCCATATTCTTTTCCAATTATGCCCAGGATATAATGGACTACAAATGTTTTATAGATTACAATTTTATTGTCTGGTGCAATACTGAGGCAGCTTTTCTGGATATGGTACAGATTATTAATAGTGTGGAAAACCCAATATGCCTGATGGTTGAGACCAGTGCCACCTTGATCAACTTTCTGGATGTGATGGTGTTTAGAAAAAGGAACAAGACATGTGTATACATTATACCGTAAACCTATGAACCGCAAAACATTGCTCTACTCAACTAGCCATCATCCTGATACACTCAAAAGTAGCTTGCCAGTATCTCAATCCTTGAGAGTAGTACTGAACAACTCTGAGACAAGTCTGGCAGATGAGCAATTGACTGAAGTGAAAATTTGCTTCTCAGAACGGGGATACAGAACTGATACTATAAATAAATGCCTCACCAGGGCAAGAAGATTACAGTCAATCACATATAGTGAAGCGGACACAGGGTGACAGAATGATTCTGGGCATCAAATGTGGCACAAAAATGAGGACCACCCAGAGGACAATTAAGAAAAACTGGCCACTGCTAAGTACGGACCAGAACCTGAGTATGTGAAAGCACCCCCCACTCCTGAATGTGCCACAAGGTCCAAATCTCAAGGACCTACAGTACAGAACTAACAGACAACCCACTGAGTAGCATCATACTACTTGGCTCACGATTCAAAAAGGGTGCTACAGATGTCTGGGTTGCACTACTTGCAGCGCATTGATTCCGGGCAAATAGTTTACACATCCACACACTGGATGCAAGATTTAGGCATCACCTTACTTGCCAGATGGACTACGTGGTGTACTTCATTAAATGCCCCTGTGGACTAATGTATGTGGGGAAGACATCACAAACCATCAGTGAATGGATGACACAGCACAGATAGTCCATCAGACTGGCATATGTTGATGGCAAAACTGACAAGCCAGTGGCTATCCATTTCCTTGAAGCTGGACCCCAGTTATCAACCATTCGCCATATGATGATTGATTGGAGCTCCTCATCTAAGAGAGGGGTTAATCGTGATCTAGCCTCACTAAAGCTGGAAGTGCGATGGATCCATCGTTTGGATGGCTAAGCCCCCTGATGGCTGAATTAGTACAACTCTCTAAACATCTTTTTACAATGAAGATTTATCCCTTGTAATAAGGACGTTATATAGAAAAGAAGAACTTTTGTTATCCCTGGCTGCTCGTATGGACTTATTTTATATATATATATATATACAGTGGTTAAAGTGGGCCTGAACGGGGCGGAACTGCGTTCCGTCACCTCTAATTGCAGGCGGAACTAGTTCCGCCTCAGTCCGGCCACAGCATCAGGTCCCGGCTGCATTGTAAAGTTTGCAGCGTCCGCCAGCCAATCCCGGTTTGCAGACCAGCTGCAGAACCAATTAAAAGAAGGGGCGGCTATTTCAAAAGCTGGCGTGAGCCAATCACGGCTCGCGGACCGCCAGCTAATGAGAAGCTGCCTAGTGGCAGTTTCTCATTGGCTAACAGTCCGCAATACGTGATTGGTGCGCAATCGGCGCTAGATTCAAACGCGCAGCCCCTTCCCCTATACGGATACTGGGACCGGCAAATCTGTCTCCCCGCAGCACAGCGTAATGGGACCGCCGGAGCCCGTGATTCCACTGTCCCCCCGCACACATGCATAGGATCATAGGTGTGCGCACCCCCCACACTCCACGCGTGCCCTACATTTATTGCTGCACATTCCTGTGCCCCTCTCCTGCTGCGCCCGCCGTCAGGTCATGTGAGTGAGTGAGCTTTCTTTCCTCGTCGGCGGCCGCACACTTGAATCACCCTCCTGGACTCATCCCACGATGTTACATGATGAGGTCACGCCGCGTGTCCTCCCTCTCCACCTGCCTGCTTTCTCTCCTCGTGTGCCGCCAAGCGCCATGCTACAGCCTCCCGTACCGCAGGCCTGCAGTTGAGGTCAGTTTCTGCAGGGGAAAGAGAGGGGGCCTTCCAGTGTGTGTTCCCCAAGGCAGCACTCCTCATAAAATCAATATGATCATTATTTAGGCATACATGTTTCTCCAGCGGCACACAATAAGGACAAGAGTCGGCTTTAGTCACTAAAGCCGACTCTTGTCCTTATTGAGTTCTGCTGGAGAAACAGGATATATATTTATATATATATATATATATATATATATATATATATGTTTACTTATTTAATGGTGAGCACTACTGGGGGCATTCTGTAAGCATGTGGGGTGGGCAATGTGAATAAGATTGTGCTACAGTGAGGCATTATTTTGAATTTGGGGTACTTTTGTGTGACCACGCCCCTTCCTTATGATACCACACCCTTTTTTGCGGCCTTCGGCGCGCGCTAAGGGGGAGGGGTTGTGGGGGAGATGAGTTCCCCCACCTCTCCAGGACCACTTTAAGCCCTGTATATATATATATATATATATATATATATATATACACACTGCTCAAAAAAATAAAGGGAACACTAAAACAACACATCCTAGATCTGAATGAATGAAATATTCTTATTAAATACTTTGTTTTTTACATAGTTGAATGTGCTGACAGCAAAATCACACAAAAATTATCAATGGAAATCAAATTTATTAACCCATGGAAGTCTGGATTTGGAGTCACCCTCAAAATTAAAGTGGAAAAACACACTACAGGCTGATCCAACTTTGATGTAATGTCCTTAAAACAAGTCAAAATGAGGCTCAGTAGTGTGTGTGGCCTCCACGTGCCTGTATGGCCTCCCTACAACCCACACAAGTGGCTCAGGTAGTGCAGCTCATCTAGGATGGCACATCAATGCGAGCTGTGGCAAGAAGGTTTGCTGTGTCTGTCAGCGTAGTGTCCAGAGCATGGAGGCACCACCAGGAGACAGGCCAGTACATCAGGAGACGTGGAGGAGGCCGTAGGAGGGCAACAACCCAGCAGCAGGACCGCTACCTCTGCCTTTGTGCAAGGAGGAACAGGAGGAGCACTGCCAGAGCCCTGCAAAATGACCTCCAGCAAGCCACAAATGTGCATGTGTCTACTCATATGATCAGAAACAGACTCCATGAGGGTGGTATGAGGGCCCGACACCCACAGGTGAGGGTAGTGCTTACAGCCCAACACCGTGCAGGACGTTTGGCATTTGCCAGAGAACACCAAGATTGGCAAATTCGCCACTGGCTCCCTGTGCTCTTCACAGATGAAAACAGGTTCTCACTGAGCACATGTGACAGACGTGACAGAGTCTGGAGACGCCAAGGAGAACGTTCTGCTGCCTGCAACATCCTCCAGCATGACCGGTTTGGCAGTGGGTCAGTAATGGTGTGGGGTGGCATTTCTTTGGGGGGCCGCACAGCCCTCCATGTGCTCACCAGAAGTAGCCTCACTGCCATTAGGTACCGAGATGAGATCCTCAGACCCCTTGTGAGACCATATGCTGGTGCGGTTAGCCCTGGGTTCCTCCTAATGCAAGACAATGCTAGACCTCATGTGGCTGGAGTGTGTCAGCAGTTCCTGCAAGACGAAGGCATTGATGCTATGGACTGGCCCGCCCGTTCCCCAGACCTGAATCCAATTGAGCACATCTGGGACATCATGTCTCGCTCCATCCCCCAACGCCACGTTGCACCACAGACTGTCCAGGAGTTGGCGGATGCTTTAGTCCTGGTCTGGGAGGAGATCCCTCAGGAGACCATCCGCCACCTCATCAGGAGCATGCCCAGGCATTGTAGGGAGGTCATACAGGCACGTGGAGGCCACACACACTACTGAGCCTCATTTTGACTTGTTTTAAGGACATTACATCAAAGTTGGATCAGCCTGCAGTGTGTTTTTCCACTTTAATTTTGAGGGTGACTCCAAATCCAGACCTCCATGGGTTAATAAATTTGATTTCCATTTATAATTTTTGTGTGATTTTGTTGTCAGCACATTCAACTATGTAAAGAACAAAGTATTTAATAAGAATATTTCATTCATTCAGATCTAGGATGTGATATTTTAGTGTTCCCTTTATTTTTTTGAGCTGTGTGTGTGTGTGTGTGTGTGTGTGTGTGTGTGTGTGTGTGTGTGTGTGTGTGTGTGTGTGTGTGTGTGTGAATCTTATATGTTACCACATGATAATGCATACAGTTTATACCAGCCCTAGAAAGTAGGTCATCACCATCCATATAATAGATTTTTTGTATAGTTGCCTACAGCAACATCTTTTTGCTTGGATTATAATGGTTAGTCGCAGTGTGTGACCACTCGATTATGATTGAGGGCCTCATTGTGTGATCACTTTTCTGCTCTATATATGCATTATGTATTGTTGCCAAGGCACACCCAGTTGCTGTGGGCAGGTAGTGCAGTGTGTGACCACCTACTAGTGGATACAATTATTTGTGTTATTGATATATAGTTTTGTTTCCAAAAGCAACAAATATGTCCCACCCGCCATAATGACAGCCACTTCCAGTTCCGGTTGCCACAGACATGAAGTGTTTCTTTTTTAACTGATTTAACATGTCCCCAGCATTGGTGCAGTATTGGGTTGCTGTTATATTGGAGTTAAGAATCATTATTGTGTCCTAATGAATTACTAGTCACCGGAGGCAGTTTTTGTAAACAGGAAGTGGGTGATGACATCACATACAGTCAAATGGTCTGTGGTCAGCTTATATAAGACTGGTATTTAAGTAGGAGCAGGGCACTTGGTGAGGTTTGTCTGTACAATACTGTAGTGGTTACCCTGTCCTGAGGAAGGCCAGTGTTTGGCCGAACCATTGACCTGTAATTTCACTTTGATGTCGTGAGTAATACAAACTTTCAATTAACAAGTCCCTGTTGAATGCGCTCTTATTTACAGATTTTGAAAATGATAGCCCAGTGGCATTGGGGTTGCACCCCAGGCTGAAACACAATAGGTGCTAGGCGAGTGTATACCACAAACAATATAAAAGTCCACAAACAGTGTTTTAGGCATAGGAAAATCCACTAAGGGACGGACAGACTATTCATCCAGATGCACCCCAACTTCTCCAACCTACTGTACAATATAGAAAAAGAGACAGGAGCGCCTTCTTGTGCAATATTGTGTAAACACCACCACAGTGTATTGATTCCAAATCTAGGTGGACCCGTACCAAATTAAATTTAAAAAAAAGCTTATCTCTGGTTCTTGTAATGATTCACACAAGGTCATCAACATTTTAACACACTTGCCACATTTATAACATCCTTGGTAGCCAAATTTCTTCATCGTCTCCCTATTTCCGGTTCCGATAATCGTGGGAGGACTTTCCATTTCCCGAAGCTGCATTTTTCTTTATTTTGAGACTGTATAAGAGCAATTTGGAGCCATTTATGTCTGACCTATTAATTCCATGTTGTGGGATATTAGTGATTCTTACCTTAAGCAGTTTTAGACTAAATTATTTAGTTTTGTATGCTTGATATATACCACTTGCACATTACAGGATATCTGGTTTTGGCAATTTTGGAACCCCAAGTTACTAATCAGTTATGCTAATGGGCTGCCTTATAACCTTTGCCAGCACAAGAGATTTGTAATTACCTCTGAGATAGTTAGAAGGATGAGACACAGTTCCTCCTAGATGAAACGCGTTGTTGATAACTGCTGTTTGCTGCTATTCAGAGAAGCTGTAAGTTTTTTTAAATACACGTATGTCACAACTGAGGGCTGGTGTTGGTAGCAGGAAGCCTCAGTTGTAGGGGCTGATGGGTATTTGAACTTAGGAGGTGAGATGGGACTCCTAGACATGCGCAGGAACTGCAACACCAATGCCCGAAGGAATGACCATGACAACTGGAAGTGATTTTACGGGTTTTTCATTAAATTATAAAAGTCATAGAAGGTGCAGCAAAACAATAACCATCAAAGAGAGTCTCTGAATTCCTACTGGTTGGAGACCAGTAACTTTGGAATTGGTTCAAGGTGTATTATGATGCTTGAGATCGTAGGTGAAGGGTTAAAGTGATGCTAGGGATCGCAGGGACAGCACTTAGCTGTCAAGGTGAATTATGAAGCTTGAGATCGTAGGTGAAGGGTTAAAGTGATGCTAGGGATCGCAGGGACAGCACTTAGCTGTAATAGTAGATATTTGAGAATAATGAGAACAGAATACCGCTGGAGTAAAGCTACTGGAAGCCAAGGCATATATAATCTGCCAACGCTGGGTGCGATGGCAAGAAAGTCAGACTGCACCACAGGGGTAATCACAGGAGAAGCAGGCTGCACTGCAGAGTATAGTCACAGGGGAGTCAGGCTGTACCGCAGAGTGTAACCACAGGAGAGTCTCTAGTGAAGCTGCAGACTGGAATCACTGAAAAGACAATTGAAGCACTGACAATTTCCTGGGTGATGGGACAGGATATTTATACCTGCTGGTGAGCAGGCATTGGCTGACAATTAGACACAGGCACCAGCAGCGCTGCAGATTGGTGAGAAGAATGACATGTGACTTTATCCAACATGGCTGCGCCTATGACAGAGATTGAAGGGGAAAGAACCATGTGCCAAACAACAATGGCGGCGGTGGCCGCAGCAGCAGAAGACTCCACGCTCTCCCACATACGCACAGCGGCCACAGGGATGACAGCGGCGGCCGTGGCACACAGAGGACGCCACACTCAGCTTCCATGTGGCAAGATCGCGGGTGCAGCGGTGACGGCTGCGACGGGGCTGAGAGCACCATACTAAGCTAAGTGAAAACACTAAGAAGGCTGCTGAGCCAGTGCTGCGGGTAACATAAAAATGAAATGTAAAACAAAACATAGTTATGACCCGGCCCTAGCATGCTGAGCCAATCTCAGGAGACACCTAACTGGTAGGAAATGGCATCCAGTTACCCGGATCGTCATAGCACCCCCCCTCCCTTTAGGCGTGGCCCCAGGACACTTCTTAGGTTTTCGAGGAAATCTGGCATGGAAATCCCGGACCAATTTAGGAGCATGGACATCTGATGCATTCATCCAGGAACGTTCCTCAGGACCATAGCCCATCCAATCAATCAAATATTGAAGATGACCATATCTGAGGTGTGAATCTAGGATCTTGGCGACCTCATACTCAACACCACGTTGGGTCTGGACTTTGGGAGCAGAGGGAAGCGCTGAATGAAAGCGATTCAGAATTACTGGCTTGAAAAGTGAAACATGGAATGTTTTGGGAACTTTCAGAAATGGAGGTAGCTGAAGCTTGTAGGCCACTGGGTTAATGACTTGTTCAATCAAGAAAGGTCCAATGAAGCGGGGAGAGAACTTCATGCTTGAGACCCTCAATCTTAGATTCTTTGTAGACAACCAGACACGATCACCAACTTTAAGAGCAGGAATTGCCCTACGCTTCCTATCCGCAAATCTCTTGTACCTGGAGGACGCTTTCAGAAGAGCTGCTCGAAAATTCTTCCAGTTATCTGAAAACTGCCAAAGCGTGATATCAGCTGCAGGCACCGATGTTGGAAGCGGTTGGAACTCTGGAACTTTTGGGTGATACCCATAGTTGGTGAAGAATCGTGTGGAGGAAGATGAAGAATGGTACTGATTGTTGTGGCAAAATTCAGCCCATGGGAGGAGTTGAACCCAATCATCTTGGGAAGATGATACATAGATACGGAGGAAGGCCTCCAAGTCCTGATTGACCCTCTCAGTTTGCCCATTGGTTTGAGGGTGATAGGCTGTAGAGAATTTCAACTAGACTTGGAGAGCCTGGCAAAGATTTCACCAGAACTTGGCCACAAACTGAACACCTCTGTCGGAAATTATCTCTTTCGGAAGACCGTGTAATCTGAAGATCTCTTGAATGAAGACTTGTGCCAACTTGGAAGCTGATGGAAGACCGGTGAGAGGAATGAAATGAGCCATCTTGGTGAACCGATCAACTACCACCCAGATAGTGTTGAATTTATTACACATAGGGAGATCTGTGATGAAATCCATAGATAAATGAGTCCACGGATGATGAGGAACAGATAATGGTACCAGTCGCCCAACGGGTGACTGGTGAGGCCCTTCGTGTTGAGCACATTTTGGGCATGACGCAACAAACTCAGTAATGTCCTTCTTCAGGGTCGGCCACCAGTATGATCTGGAAACAAACTCTAAGGTCTTCTGAATGCCTGCGTGTCCGGCAAAGCGAGAGGAATGTGCCCAATGCCAGAGCTTCCTTCTGAGAGCCGGCTTTACGAAACTTTTCCCTGATGGGGGCATAGAGTCCATCCTCACTGCGGAGAACACCACTGGATCAATAATATAATGCTTGTCCGTAAACTCAGACTCATTTTTTTGCTCGCTCCCAAGAGCGGGTAAGGGCATCAACCTTACGATTCTGTGACCCAGGACAAAACTGAAGTTTGAAGTCAAATCTGGAGAAAAAGAGTGCCCACCTGGCTTGACGAGGATTGAGACATTGAGCATTTTTTAAATACAAAAAGTTCTTGTCATTCGTCAGAATGGTGATGGTATGAGAAGCGCCTCCCAACAAATATCTCCACTCTTCCAGAGCAAGTTTGATAGCGAAAAGCTTTTGGTCACCAATGGCATAGTTACGCTCGGCCGGAGAAAACTTCTGAGAGAAAAAACCACAAGGATGTAGATGACCATCATTGGCTCTTTGGGATAGGACTGCACCCACTCTGACAGAAGAGGCATCCACCTCCAGGGTAAAGGGTGAGCTGGTATCTGGCCGTTTTAATACTGGAGCAGTGGTGAACCTCTGTTTCAACTGATGGAAGGCTTGAACGGCTTCTTCTGACTACTTGGAAGGATTAGCACATTTCTTCGTAAGCGCAGTAATAGGTGCTGTGATAGTGGAGAAGTCTCTAATAAATTTCCTGTAATAGTTGGCGAAACCTAGAAATCTCTGGATGCTTTTGAGGGTTACAGGAATCGGCCAATTTTGAATAGCTTGAAGTTTCTCGGGGTCCATTTCCAGGCCAGAACCGGACACAATATACCCCAGGAATGGGATGGATTTAACTTCAAAGATGCATTTTTCCAGTTTGCAATACAAATGATTGGTACGGAGACGGGACAAAACTTCTTTCACCCAGAACCGATGTTCCTCCAGGTCATTCGCAAAGATAACAATATCATCGAGATAGACCACAACATGTCGATAGAGAATGTCCTGAAATTTCATTCACAAAGTGTTGAAATACCGCTGAAGCATTGCTGAGTCCGAAAGGCATGACGAGGTAATCGTAATGTCCATCACGGGTGTTAAAAGCGGTCTTCCACTCGTAACCCTTCCGGATTCGGATGAGATTATAAGCTCCCCTCAAATCTAACTTTGTAAAAACGGTGGCTCCACTAACGCGGTAAAACAGCTCGGTGATGAGCGGCAGGGGGTACCGATGTTTCACTGTGATGTCACTCAGACCCCTGTAGTCTATAAAAGGCCGCAGGCCACCATCTTTCTTCTTTACGAATAAGCCTGCGCCAGCTGGAGAAGACGAAGGCTGGATAAACCCTTTAGCCAGAGTTTCCTTAATATACTCTACCATTGAGTGGGTCTCATGCAACGACAATGGATACGTGCGTCCACGAGGAGGAGTTTTCCCTGGGATGAGATCGATAGGGCAATCCCATTCTCTATGGGGAGGAAGAATATCGGCTGAGGACTTGCTGAATACATCGGTGAAATCCTGATATGGAGAAGGTGGAACATCTGGAGACTTAGAAGAAGATTTGCAAACTGGAAGCACTTTACGTAGACATGTCTCAGAACAAGAAGGACCCCATGCCAGGATATGGGTAGTCCTCCAATCAACTTGAGGGTTGAGCAAATGAAGCCATGGGAGGCCTAGGACCACAGGATGCATGGCCCTTGGGATTACCAGGAAGAAAATCAGTTTGGTGTGCAGAACCCCTACCTTCAGATGGATAGGTAGGGTCTTGGATGTAATCACTGCATCAGAAATCTTACTACCGTCCACAGCAGTTAGAGATATAGGAGATAAGTGTCTCTCAGTGGGTAGAGACCAATGCTTAAACTTCTCAGTTATAAAGTTTCCAGCTGCGCCTGAATCCAACAAGGCAACAAGATTCTTAGTACGTTGAGCCACCTGAAGAGAAACGGAGCGGTTACAGTCACTTGAAGACGGAGAGGAATTCATTGCTCCTAGCCGACCCTCCCCTCGGCGGACTAGGACTTGGAGTTTCCCAGACGCTCCGGACAGGCGTTAATGAGGTGGGATGGTGCAGCACAACACAGGCAAAGATGATGAGATAGACGTCTTCTACGCTCAGCTGGAAACAATCGTGAGTGATCTATCTGCATATGTTCGTCTTTGGGCGGAGACGGCTGGCGAGGAGGAGGAGCAGAAGGAGTCTTATGAACTGTGGACCTGCCTCGCTCTTTAGCCCTTTCATGGAACCTTAGGTCAACCTTGGTGCCGAACAATACGAGCTCATTCAATTTTGAGGGCAAGTCTCTAGTAGCGAACTTATCTTTAATACGTTCAGACAGGCCTTGCCAGAAAGCTGCATAGAGGGCTTCCTCATTCCAGGAGACTTCAGATGCCAAAGTCTGGAATTGAACGAAATACTGGCTGACAGTTCGTGTCCCCTGATGTAGCCGGAGGATTTCAGAAGAGGCTGACCTGGCTCATCAAAGATGTGTCTAAATGTTGCCACGAAGTCAGAATAGGATGACAACAGCGTATCTGATCTCCCCATAAGGGTGATGCCCAGTCGAGGGCGGAGCCACTGAGAGAGATGATATAAGCAACTTTAGTGCGGTCTGTAGGAAAACTGTCAGGTTGCAACTCAAAATGGATCTCACACTGGTTTAAGAAACCCCTGCAGGCTTTGGGGAATCCGTCATATTTAGCAGGTGTCGGCAAGTGGAGACGTGAAGCAGAAATGGGTATGGCGGGTGGGGATACCACCGTAGGTACTGCAGTCGGCACATGGAGGGTTGCTTGGATTTCATCCAGCCGGGAGGAGAGGTCCTGAAGACATCGGATGACATGGCCTTGTGCAGCCTCCTGATGTTCTTGCATTGGCCTAGTCCCTTGGACTTGATCTCCGACCGGCTCCATTAGGTAAGTGCTTACTGTCATAACTGAGGGCTGGGGTTGGTAGCGGGAAGCCTTAGTTGTAGGGGATGACGGGTACTTGAACTTAGGAGATGAGATGGGACTCATAGACATGCACAGGAACTGCAACATCAATGCCCGAAGGCGTGACCATGACAACTGGCCGTGATTTTACGGGTTTTTATTAAATGATAGCCATAGAAGGTGCAACAAAACAATAACCATCAAAGAGAGTCTCTGAATTCCTACTGGTTGGAGACCAGTAACTTGGGAATTGGTTCAAGGTGAATTATGAAGCTTGAGATTGTAAGTGAAAGGTTAAAGTGATGCTAGGGATCGCAGGGACAGCACTTAGCTGTCAAGGTGAATTATGAAGCTTGAGATCGTAGGTGAAGGGTTAAAGTGATGCTAGGGATCGCAGGGACAGTACTTAGCTGTAATAGTAGATATTTGAGAATAATGAGAACAGAATACCGCTGGAGGAAAGCTACTGGAAGTAGAGATGAGCGCCTGAAATTTTTCGGGTTTTGTGTTTTGGTTTTGGGTTCGGTTCCGCGGCCGTGTTTTGGGTTCGAACGCGTTTTGGCAAAACCTCACCGAATTTTTTTTGTCGGATTCGGGTGTGTTTTGGATTCGGGTGTTTTTTTCAAAAAACACTAAAAAACAGCTTAAATCATAGAATTTGGGGGTCATTTTGATCCCAAAGTATTATTAACCTCAAAAACCATAATTTACACTCATTTTCAGTCTATTCTGAATACCTCACACCTCACAATATTATTTTTAGTCCTAAAATTTGCACCGAGGTCGCTGTGTGAGTAAGATAAGCGACCCTAGTGGCCGACACAAACACCGGGCCCATCTAGGAGTGGCACTGCAGTGTCACGCAGGATGTCCCTTCCAAAAAACCCTCCCCAAACAGCACATGACGCAAAGAAAAAAAGAGGCGCAATGAGGTAGCTGTGTGAGTAAGATTAGCGACCCTAGTGGCCGACACAAACACCGGGCCCATCTAGGAGTGGCACTGCAGTGTCACGCAGGATGGCCCTTCCAAAAAACCCTCCCCAAACAGCACATGACGCAAAGAAAAAAAGAGGCGCAATGAGGTAGCTGTGTGAGTAAGATTAGCGACCCTAGTGGCCGACACAAACACCGGGCCCATCTAGGAGTGGCACTGCAGTGTCACGCAGGATGTCCCTTCCAAAAAACCCTCCCCAAACAGCACATGACGCAAAGAAAAAAAGAGGCGCAATGAGGTAGCTGTGTGAGTAAGATTAGCGACCCTAGTGGCCGACACAAACACCGGGCCCATCTAGGAGTGGCACTGCAGTGTCACGCAGGATGGCCCTTCCAAAAAACCCTCCCCAAACAGCACATGACGCAAAGAAAAAAAGAGGCGCAATGAGGTAGCTGTGTGAGTAAGATTAGCGACCCTAGTGGCCGACACAAACACCGGGCCCATCTAGGAGTGGCACTGCAGTGTCACGCAGGATGTCCCTTCCAAAAAACCCTCCCCAAACAGCACATGACGCAAAGAAAAAAAGAGGCGCAATGAGGTAGCTGTGTGAGTAAGATTAGCGACCCTAGTGGCCGACACAAACACCGGGCCCATCTAGGAGTGGCACTGCAGTGTCACGCAGGATGTCCCTTCCAAAAAACCCTCCCCAAACAGCACATGACGCAAAGAAAAAAAGAGGCGCAATGAGGTAGCTGACTGTGTGAGTAAGATTAGCGACCCTAGTGGCCGACACAAACACCGGGCCCATCTAGGAGTGGCACTGCAGTGTCACGCAGGATGTCCCTTCCAAAAAACCCTCCCCAATCAGCACATGATGCAAAGAAAAAGAAAAGAAAAAAGAGGTGCAAGATGGAATTGTCCTTGGGCCCTCCCACCCACCCTTATGTTGTATAAACAAAACAGGACATGCACACTTTAACCAACCCATCATTTCAGTGACAGGGTCTGCCACACGACTGTGACTGATATGACGGGTTGGTTTGGACCCCCCCCAAAAAAGAAGCAATTAATCTCTCCTTGCACAAACTGGCTCTACAGAGGCAAGATGTCCACCTCATCTTCACCCTCCGATATATCACCGTGTACATCCCCCTCCTCACAGATTATCAATTCGTCCCCACTGGAATCCACCATCTCAGCTCCCTGTGTACTTTGTGGAGGCAATTGCTGCTGGTCAATGTCTCCGCGGAGGAATTGATTATAATTCATTTTAATGAACATCATCTTCTCCACATTTTCTGGATGTAACCTCGTACGCCGATTGCTGACAAGGTGAGCGGCGGCACTAAACACTCTTTCGGAGTACACACTTGTGGGAGGGCAACTTAGGTAGAATAAAGCCAGTTTGTGCAAGGGCCTCCAAATTGCCTCTTTTTCCTGCCAGTATAAGTACGGACTGTGTGACGTGCCTACTTGGATGCGGTCACTCATATAATCCTCCACCATTCTATCAATGTTGAGAGAATCATATGCAGTGACAGTAGACGACATGTCCGTAATCGTTGTCAGGTCCTTCAGTCCGGACCAGATGTCAGCATCAGCAGTCGCTCCAGACTGCCCTGCATCACCGCCAGCGGGTGGGCTCGGAATTCTGAGCCTTTTCCTCGCACCCCCAGTTGCGGGAGAATGTGAAGGAGGAGATGTTGACAGGTCGCGTTCCGCTTGACTTGACAATTTTGTCACCAGCAGGTCTTTCAACCCCAGCAGACCTGTGTCTGCCGGAAAGAGAGATCCAAGGTAGGCTTTAAATCTAGGATCGAGCACGGTGGCCAAAATGTAGTGCTCTGATTTCAACAGATTGACCACCCGTGAATCCTTGTTAAGCGAATTAAGGGCTGCATCCACAAGTCCCACATGCCTAGCGGAATCGCTCCCTTTTAGCTCCTTCTTCAATGCCTCCAGCTTCTTCTGCAAAAGCCTGATGAGGGGAATGACCTGACTCAGGCTGGCAGTGTCTGAACTGACTTCACGTGTGGCAAGTTCAAAGGGCATCAGAACCTTGCACAACGTTGAAATCATTCTCCACTGCACTTGAGACAGGTGCATTCCACCTCCTATATCGTGCTCAATTGTATAGGCTTGAATGGCCTTTTGCTGCTCCTCCAACCTCTGAAGCATATAGAGGGTTGAATTCCACCTCGTTACCACTTCTTGCTTCAGATGATGGCAGGGCAGGTTCAGTAGTTTTTGGTGGTGCTCCAGTCTTCTGTACGTGGTGCCTGTACGCCGAAAGTGTCCCGCAATTTTTCTGGCCACCGACAGCATCTCTTGCACGCCCCTGTCGTTTTTTAAAAAATTCTGCACCACCAAATTCAAGGTATGTGCAAAACATGGGACGTGCTGGAATTTGCCCATATTTAATGCACACACAATATTGCTGGCGTTGTCCGATGCCACAAATCCACAGGAGAGTCCAATTGGGGTAAGCCATTCCGCGATGATCTTCCTCAGTTGCCGTAAGAGGTTTTCAGCTGTGTGCGTATTCTGGAAAGCGGTGATACAAAGCGTAGCCTGCCTAGGAAAGAGTTGGCGTTTGCGAGATGCTGCTACTGGTGCCGCCGCTGCTGTTCTTGCGGCGGGAGTCCATACATCTACCCAGTGGGCTGTCACAGTCATATAGTCCTGACCCTGCCCTGCTCCACTTGTCCACATGTCCGTGGTTAAGTGGACATTGGGTACAACTGCATTTTTTAGGACACTGGTGAGTCTTTTTCTGACGTCCGTGTACATTCTCGGTATCGCCTGCCTAGAGAAGTGGAACCTAGATGGTATTTGGTAACGGGGGCACACTGCCTCAATAAATTGTCTAGTTCCCTGTGAACTAACGGCGGATACCGGACGCACGTCTAACACCAACATAGTTGTCAAGGCCTCAGTTATCCGCTTTGCAGTAGGATGACTGCTGTGATATTTCATCTTCCTCGCAAAGGACTGTTGAACAGTCAATTGCTTACTGGAAGTAGTACAAGTGGGCTTACGACTTCCCCTCTGGGATGACCATCGACTCCCAGCGGCAACAACAGCAGCGCCAGCAGCAGTAGGCGTTACACGCAAGGATGCATCGGAGGAATCCCAGGCAGGAGAGGACTCGTCAGAATTGCCAGTGACATGGCCTGCAGGACTATTGGCATTCCTGGGGAAGGAGGAAATTGACACTGAGGGAGTTGGTGGGGTGGTTTGCGTGAGCTTGGTTACAAGAGGAAGGGATTTACTGGTCAGTGGACTGCTTCCGCTGTCACCCAAAGTTTTTGAACTTGTCACTGACTTATTATGAATGCGCTGCAGGTGACGTATAAGGGAGGATGTTCCGAGGTGGTTAACGTCCTTACCCCTACTTATTACAGCTTGACAAAGGGAACACACGGCTTGACACCTGTTGTCCGCATTTCTGGTGAAATACCTCCACACCGAAGAGCTGATTTTTTTGGTATTTTCACCTGGCATGTCAACGGCCATATTCCTCCCACGGACAACAGGTGTCTCCCCGGGTGCCTGACTTAAACAAACCACCTCACCATCAGAATCCTCCTGGTCAATTTCCTCCCCAGCGCCAGCAACACCCATATCCTCCTCATCCTGGTGTACTTCAACACTGACATCTTCAATCTGACTATCAGGAACTGGACTGCGGGTGCTCCTTCCAGCACTTGCAGGGGGCGTGCAAATGGTGGAAGGCGCATGCTCTTCACGTCCAGTGTTGGGAAGGTCAGGCATCGCAACCGACACAATTGGACTCTCCTTGTGGATTTGGGATTTCGAAGAATGCACAGTTCTTTGCTGTGCTGCTTTTGCCAGCTTGAGTCTTTTCATTTTTCTAGCGAGAGGCTGAGTGCTTCCATCCTCATGTGAAGCTGAACCACTAGCCATGAACATAGGCCAGGGCCTCAGCCGTTCCTTGCCACTCCGTGTGGTAAATGGCATATTGGCAAGTTTACGCTTCTCCTCCGACAATTTTATTTTAGGTTTTGGAGTCCTTTTTTTTCTGATATTTGGTGTTTTGGATTTGACATGCTCTGTACTATGACATTGGGCATCGGCCTTGGCAGACGACGTTGCTGGCATTTCATCGTCTCGGCCATGACTAGTGGCAGCAGCTTCAGCACGAGGTGGAAGTGGATCTTGATCTTTCCCTAATTTTGGAACCTCAACATTTTTGTTCTCCATATTTTAATAGGCACAACTAAAAGGCACCTCAGGTAAACAATGGAGATGGATACTAGTATACAATTATGGACTGCCTGCCGACTGCAGACACAGAGGTAGCCACAGCCGTGAACTACCGTACTGTACTGTGTCTGCAGCTAATATAGACTGGTTGATAAAGAGAAGATGTCTATGTAACTATGTATGTATAAAGAAGACTGAAAAAAATCCACGGTTAGGTGGTATACAATTATGGACGGACTGCCTGCCGAGTGCAGACACAGAGGTAGCCACAGCCGTGAACTACCGTACTGTACTGTGTCTGCAGCTAATATAGACTGGTTGATAAAGAGAAGATGTCTATGTAACTATGTATGTATAAAGAAGAATGAAAAAAATCCACGGTTAGGTGGTATTACAATTATGGACGGACTGCCTGCCGAGTGCAGAGACACAGAGGTAGCCACAGCCGTGAACTACCGTACTGTGTCTGCTGCGACTGGATGATAAATGATATAAAAAATATATATATATCACTACTGCAGCCGGACAGGTATATATTATATATTATATAATGACGGACCTGCTGGACACTGTCTGTCAGCAGAATGAGTTTTATTTTTATAGAATAAAAAAAAAAAAAACACACAAGTGAAGTCACACGACGAGTGTTTAACTTTTTCAGGCAATCACAATATAAGTATACTACTAACTATACTGGTGGTCAGTGTGGTCAGGTCACTGGTCAGTCACACTGGCAGTGGCACTCCTGCAGCAAAAGTGTGCACTGTTTAATTTTAATATAATATGTACTCCTGGCTCCTGCTATAACCTATAACTGGCACTGCAGTAGTGCTCCCCAGTCTCCCCCACAATTATAAGCTGTGTGAGCTGAGCAGTCAGACAGATATATAATATATATAGATGATGCAGCACACTGGCCTGAGCCTGAGCAGTGCACACAGATATGGTATGTGACTGACTGAGTCACTGTGTGTATCGCTTTTTTCAGGCAGAGAACGGATATATTAAATAAACTGCACTGTGTGTCTGGTGGTCACTCACTATATAATATATTATGTACTCCTGGCTCCTGCTATAACCTATAACTGGCACTGCAGTAGTGCTCCCCAGTCTCCCCCACAATTATAAGCTGTGTGAGCTGAGCAGTCAGACAGATATATATATAATATTATATATAGATAATAGATGATGCAGCACACTGGCCTGAGCCTGAGCAGTGCACACAGATATGGTATGTGACTGACTGAGTCACTGTGTGTATCGCTTTTTTCAGGCAGAGAACGGATATATTAAATAAACTGCACTGTGTGTCTGGTGGTCACTCACTATATAATATATTATGTACTCCTGGCTCCTGCTATAACCTATAACTGGCACTGCAGTAGTGCTCCCCAGTCTCCCCCACAATTATAAGCTGTGTGAGCTGAGCAGTCAGACAGATATATATAATATTATATATAGATAATAGATGATGCAGCACACTGGCCTGAGCCTGAGCAGTGCACACAGATATGGTATGTGACTGAGTCACTGTGTGCTGTGTATCGCTTTTTTCAGGCAGAGAACGGATTATAAAGTAAACTGCACTGTCCTCACTAGTAAACTCTCTCCACTCAGTCTCTACACTTCTACAGTAACAGTACTCCTCCTAGTCAGCTCCAGTAAATCTCTCTCAGTCTCTTATAATCTAAATGGAGAGGACGCCAGCCACGTCCTCTCCCTATCAATCTCAATGCACGTGTGAAAATGGCGGCGACGCGCGGCTCCTTATATAGAATCCGAGTCTCGCGATAGAATCCGAGCCTCGCGAGAATCCGACAGCGTCATGATGACGTTCGGGCGCGCTCGGGTTAACCGAGCAAGGCGGGAAGATCCGAGTCGCTCGGACCCGTGAAAAAAAACATGAAGTTCTGGCGGGTTCGGATTCAGAGAAACCGAACCCGCTCATCTCTAACTGGAAGCCAAGGTATATACTCTGCCAACGCTGGGTGCGATGGCAAGAAAGTCAGACTGCACCACAGGGGTAATCACAGGAGAAGCAGGCTGCACCGCAGAGTATAGTCACAGGGGAGTCAGGCTGTACCGCAGAGTGTAACTACAGGAGAGTCTCTAGTGAAGCTGCAGACTGCAATTGAAGCACTGACAATTTCCTGGGTGCTGGGACAGGATATTTATACCTGCTGGTGTGCAGGCATTGGCTGACAATTAGACACAGGCACCAGCAGCGCTGCAGATTGGTGAGAAGAATGACATGTGACTTTATCCAACATGGCTGCGCCCATGACAGAGTTTGAAGGGGAAAGAACCATGTGCCAAACAACAATGGCGTCGGAGGCCGCAGCAGCAGAAGACTCCACGCTCTCCCTTGTACGCACAGCGGCCACAGGGATGACGGCGACGGCCGTGGCACACAGAGGACGTCACACTCAGCTTCCATGCGGCAAGATCACGGGTGCAGCGGTGACGGGCGCGACGGGGCTGAGAGCGCCATACTAAGCTAAGTGAAAACACTAAGAAGGCCGCTGAGCCAGCGCTGCGGGTAACATAAAAATGAAATGTAAAACAAAACATAGTTATGACCCGGCCCTGGCACGCTGAGCCAATCTCAGGAGACACCTAACTGGTAGGAAATGGGGTCCAGTTACCCGGATCGTGACAATATACAGTCAATTGCTTTTGTTCCTGTGCCTTTTGGATTACACTGTTTTTGTATTTTATTTTTTATGCACTCTGGATCTGTATTCAATTCTGAAAATTCACAAGGCTGATGACCTCATGTGGATCATTACAAAAACCTGAGATAAGCATAATTTGGTACTGGTCCACCCAGATTTGAATTTATATACACTGTGGAGGTGTTTACACAATATTGCACAAGAAGGTGCTTATATATATATATATATATATATATACACATACATACATACATACATACATACACACACACACATACATACATATATATATATGCGTCACTTCTGGGGTTGTCAGCCAAGCACTGCTGGTGTTGCCGTGGCAATACATCCTGCGCTGTCAGGTACCCATTCTGGTGCCGCTGATCCATCTCCCCGGCCCCCTCACGGAGTTCTGTGGAGAGTAAAGACAGACACTGTTGGTTAAATTTCAATATTAATATGAATAAACAATTATGCACTTAAAATAAGATTTGAATTACCTATTGGTAAATCCTTTTCTCGTAGTCTGTAGGGGATACTAGGAATCCATTTAGTACCATGGTGTATAGACGGGTCCACTACGAGCCATGGGCACTTTAAGAAATTGATAGTGTGCGCTGGCTCCTCCATCTATGACACTCCTACCAGACTCAGTCAAGGAAACTGTGCCCGAGGAGACGGACATACTTTGAGAGAAGGATATAAAAGGATAGTGGTGAGATTCCGAACCAGCATACACAAAACAAGAGGAAAGCCATGCTAACCAAACTTTAAAACAGGAACAACAACAGCTGAACTAAACAACATTACTTAACCAAGTAACAGCGCAGGAAGAACGAAGCACCGGGCAGGCGCCCAGTATCCCCTATGGACTACGAGAAAATTATTTACCGGTAGGTAATTAAACTTCTATTTTCTTTTACATCCTAGGGGATACTGGAAATCCATTTAGTACCATGGGGAAGTACCAAAGCTCCCAAATCGGGTGGGAGTGCGCTGAGGTCCCTGCAGAACTGACTGACCAAACTGAAGGTCCTCAGAAGCCAAAGTATCGAACCTGACCAAGTAGCTGCTCGGCAGAGCTGTAAAGCCAAGATACCCCAGGAAGCCGGCCAAGAAGAACCCACTGACCTAGTAGAATGGGCCTGAACAGATTTTGGAAGCGGCAATCCTGCCATGGAATAAGCATGCTTGATAGTGAGCCTGATCCAGCGCGCAATTGGCTGCTTCGAAGCAGGACACCCAATCTTATTCGGATAATAAAGAACAAACCGCGGGTCCGATTTTCTGTGACAAGCTGTTAGTTTTACATACACCTTCAAAGCCCTCACAAAATCCAAAGACTTTGAAGTAGCAGAGGTGTCGGTAACAACCAGAAACACAATAGGTTGGTTGATGTGAAACGCAGACACCACTTTAGGAAGAAATTGCTGACGAGTTCTGAGTTCAGCTCTGTCCTCATAGAAAATTAAGTAGGGGCTCTTGTGAGACAATGCCCTCAGCTCTGACACATGTCTTGCTGAAGCCAAAGCTAACAGTGTGACGGTCTTCCACGTAAGATACTTTACGTCTACCTCCTGTAACGGTTCTAACCAGTCCGACTGGAGGAACTGCAACACCAAATTGAGATCCCTAGGTACCGTGGGAGGCACAAATGGAGGTTGGATGTGCTGAATGTCTGGACCTCAGTGAGAGAAGACAATTGTTTCTGGAAGAAAATAGACAAGGCCGAAATCCAGACTTTTATGGAGCCTAGACGTAGGCCCACATCCACACCCGACTGCAGGAAAAGCAGGAAAAATTCCAGATGAAATTCCACTGCAGAATATTTCCTGCTCTCACACCAAGAGACATATTTCTTGGTAATGTTTAGACGTTACTCCCTTCCTGGCTTGTCAGGGATTCCTCTCCTGGTTAGAATCAGCCATTCAACTTCCATGCCGTTAAATGTAGCCGCGGTAAGTCTTGATAGATGAACGGGCCCTGTTACAGAAGATCCTCGCAAAGAGGTAGAGGCCACAGATCTTCGAGGAGCATCTCCAGAAGATCCGCGTACCAGGACATTCTTGGCCAGTCCAGAGCAATGAATATTGCTTGAACCTTTTCCCTTTTTATTCTTTTTAGAAATCTTGGGATCAGAGGATGTAGAGGAAACACGTACATTATCTGATAGACCCATGGAGTCGTCAGAGCATCTACCGCCACTGCCTGTGGGTCTCTCAACCTGGAACAATACAGCTTGAGCTTCTTGTTGAGACAAGAGGCTATCATGTCGATTTGTGGATATCCCCACTGACGTGTCAAACACCTAATCACCTCCGGACGAAAGCCCCACTCACCCGCGTGCAGGTCGTGCCTGCTGAGAAAGTTTGCTTCCCAGTTGTCTACTCCCAGAATGAAGACCGCCGGCAACATCATGGCGTGTTTTCCGCCCAGATGAGAATTCTTGACACCTCTGACATTGCTGCTCTGCTTTTCGTTCCGCCCTGTTGGTTTATGTACATCACTACCGTCACATTGTCCGACTGGACCTGAATGGCCCGATCTTGAAGAAGAGATGAGGCCTGCAGAAGGGCGTTGTATACAGCCCTGAGTTCCAGGATGTTGATTGGAAGGACGACTTCCTGACTTGACCATCTTCCCTGAAACTGCACCCCCTGGGTGACTGCTGCCCAACCTCTGAGGCCTGTGTCGGTGGTTAGCAGAAGCCAATTTTTAATCCCGAACCGTCGACCCTCGATTAGGTGAGAAGACTGAAGCCACCATAGAAGAGAGATCCCTGGCTTTTGGCGACAGACGGATCCTCTGGTACATGTGAAGATGCGATCCAGACCATTTGTCCAACAGATCGAGCTGGAAGGGTCCTGCATGAAACCTTCCGTACTGAAGTGCCTCGTAAGAGGCCACCATCTTCCCCAGAAGGCGAATGCACAGATGCACCAATATCCGGGTTGGTTTCAGGACAGCCCGAACCATCTACTGGATTACCAATGCTTTTTCCAAAGGAAGGAACACCTTCTGAGATTCTGTGTCCAGAATCATTCCCAGGAAAGGAAGCCTCCGTGTTGGCTCTTGGTGAGATTTCAGAAGGTTCAGAATCCACCCGTGATCGTGGAGTAGTCTGGTTGAGAGGGCAATGCTGTCCAACAACCTCTTCCTGGACAGCGCCTGTATCAGAATATCGTCCAGGTATGGAATTATGTTCATTCCCTGTTTGCGGAGTAGAAACATCATCTCTGCCATCACCTTGGTAAACACTCTCGGTGACATGGAGAGACCAAATGGCAGGGCCTGGAACTGGTAGTGACAGTTCTGCAGTGCAAACCGTAGATAAGCCTGATGAGGCGGCCAAATTGGAATGTGAAGGTATGCATCCTTGTCCAGACACACTAGGAATTCCCCCTCCTCCAGACCTGAGATCACCGCTCTCAGAGATTCCATCTTGAATTTGAACTCTCTTAAGAACAAGTTCAATGACTTGAAGTTTAGACTCGGTCTTACCGAACAGTCTGGTTTCGGTACTACAAACAAGTTGGAATAATACCCCTTGTTTCGCAGTTGAGGTGGAACTGGAACAATGACCCGAGTCTGTAACAGTCTGAGAATGCCATCCTGTAAGATTATAATTGACTTTTGTGAAACTGGTAAGCCTGATTTGAAGAATCTGTGAGGTGGAAGCTCCAGGAACTCCAGTCTGTAGCCCTGGGATATAAGAGCTATGACCCAGATATCCTGGCACGATCCCGTCCAGACGTGACTGAAGAATTTTAACCGGGCTCCCACCTGCTGATCTTCCAGGCGTCTCTGTCCACCATCATGCAGAAGGCTTTGAGAAAGCAGTTCCGGAGCTCTGTTCCTGTGAACTGGTAAATGCTGGTTTGCATGGTTTACCTCTAGCGGCGACAGAAGAACCTCTGGCCTTGCCCCTAAATTTTGCAGTCCGAAAATTGGGTCCTGAGAAGGCCTTCCTAGTTGGGGGACCCACAGAAGGAAGATATGTAGACTTACCCGCCGTAGCTTTGGAGATCAATTTGTCAAGTTCATCTCCAAATAAGGCCTCCCCTGTAAAATGTAGGCCCTCCACGGCTTCCCTGGAGTCTGCATCCGCAGTCCACTGGCATAGCCATAGACCCCTGCATGCAGACACTACCATAGCCATAATACATGCATTAAGCAAGCCTATTTCTTTTATAGCTTCCACCAGGAGAGGAGTTTCCGCACATTGAGACGGAAAGGTTTTTTCACAGTAAGGACAATACGTGTTTGGAATTCCCTGCCTGAGAGAGTGTGATGGCGAACTCAATCAACACCTTTTAGAATGGGTTAGATAAATTCCTATTGGATAAAGATATTCAGGGTTATGGTGCGTAGGCATGCATTATAGTTAATATAACTTGTCCTAACATAAAAATAACTAGTCCTATAATAAGACTGCATAGGAGACCACAAATAGGTTGAACTCAATGGACAATTGTCTTTTTTCAACCTTAGTTACTATAAAGTTCATAGAGTCCTGAGAACAAGACAACCTCCTCTTGAGGGAAGGTGTTCAACCCCTCAATCTGATTACCCGACCATTTAGCAATGGCTTTTATAATCCACCCACATGCTATAGTGAGCCACCCCAGCAGCTGTATACAAAGATTTGAGTGTAGTCTCAATCTTGCGGCCAGCTGCATCTTTTAGAGAGGCTGCACCCGGGACAGGCAATACAATTTTCCGTGAGAGCCTGGAAACCGATGCATCCACTATTGGTGGATTTTCCCATTTCTTCCTATCGTCAGGAGGGAAAGGGAAAGATAACCGTTTAGGGATTTGATTTTTTTTTTATATCAGGATTAACCCACGGTTCTTCAAACAGGGTATTTAGTTACTTTGACGTTGGAAAAGTGGCTGAGGATTTCTTCTTTATATTAATATAAGATTCCTCACTTTCCTCTGTCACTTTATCAGGGAGATGCCGAACCTCTCTGATAGCCTCTATTCCCTGTGACAGAGTACCATCCCCCACCTCTGAATCCACCTCACCCTCCTCCATGTCTGACCCCTCATCATCTGAGTCAGACTGCAGGATATGGGGCAAAGTACGTTTTTGCGGACAGATGGCGAGTGACTGAGACGCTGGCTTGGGTACGGAGTCCTTTTTCATAAACTCATCAACAGACTGCCTTAAGTATTGTATCTCTTTCTCCTTTCGAGATAACTTAGTAGAAATGGAGGAAATTATTCCCTAATGGAGTCCAGCCATGCTGGTTCTGCCCCAATAGCTTGGGAAGGGACACTATACTGAGTACACACTAGTGAACCTCCTGGGGAAGAGGAACACTGTGCCTTACATGAAACACACTCTGTGTCTGACATACTGTATAGTAACAACACACACAGGAAAAGGTTAAATGCACAATTAACCCACAAAGAGCCCTTCCAGGGAGACAGAGAGAGTTTGGATCCAGCACACGGCGCCCTTATTGCTAATGCCAAGCTTAGTCGGGATGCAGACTAAGTACCAAGATTAGGGACTTAGTACACTAATAACCGCTCCCCCCTTGCTATGACCCCCTGGTACCGCTGAGGTAATCGGGAGTTTCTCCGGAGGAGCTGCGCGTTCCTGTCAGTCAGTGTCTGTGTCAGCTGCAGAGGGAAAATGGTGCTGGTGAGCTGCTGGATCCACTCATAGTGAAGGCCCGGCCCCTTCAATGTGTGCACGGTCTATCCGCTCTTTTTTTTATATTGGCTGTATATGTCTGAGTGCATAAAATGGAGACAGACTCCTTTTATGGCTTTGTTGCAATTCTGGGTACTGTGTCCACTGTTCAGCATCTGTGTCTGTGCACAGGCGGGAGAAACAGTCCGCCCCAGTTAGAAGCCGTGCATCTCCATACCCTCATGCCGCCATAATAGCAGGTGACCCGCTAGCCGGCTTAATACTCACCACTCTTCTGTCTTCTGGCTCTGTTAGGGGAGGCGGCGTGCTGCGGGAAGGTACGCTCGCCGTGGTGGGGCTTGCGAATAGTTCCCTCAGGAGCTAGTGTCGTGTCAGCGGGGAACGGGACTATTAACCCTTTGGTCCCACGAAGCAGGTAGGCTGGTGCCATCCAGCTCTGCCTAAAAACAACAAACTTAGAAATTAAATGCAGAAAACTCTTCAGGAGCTTCCATAGATGTGACCGGCTCCTCCGGGCACATTTTCTAAAAAGAATCTGGTAAGAGAGGCATAGAGGAAGGAGCCAGCACACACTATCAATTTCTTAAAGTGCCCATGGCTCCTAGTGGACCAGCCTATACCCCATGGTACTAAATGGATTTCCAGTATCCCATAGGACGCAAGAGAAATATACATATATATTAGTACTATGTAACAGTACCTGCCTGGTACGTACATTACATGAAATTAAGTGGAACCTGAGCAAAAACTACATAGAGTAAATGGGGACATTTCAACAATAAATAAATGTCAACATAAATCAGATATTAAGCCATCGATTATACACACTAAAGAAATCAAAGAAAAGCATTCCAGTTGTCTCGCAGGATGTACTGTGTTCAGAGTGTGTATTCATTTAATCTAGAGCAGTTCCATCGCAGATTTGCACTTCTGGCAGGACTAGGTAATCCGGCGCCTAGGCCCGCCACAGGAGTGCACAGACGCTCCCATTCTAGTGAACGACGGACGTGCATGCCCCAGACGCACAGACAGAGCCACGATTAGCGTGGCTCCATATTATATATATATATATATATATATATATATAGTGGAAGGAGTAGGATAGGCGGCACTCAACAGGCTGCAGTCAGATTACTTAAACTGACATGATTTTTATTGACTTGTTGCCAACATGTTTCGGAGCCGCAGCTCCGTCCTCAGGGCCAAACAGTCACATTTATAAAAATACAGACATTTATACACACCAAGATCAACACATAACTAACATTAACCTTACTCACCTGCTCCACGGCACGCTGTCGAGTCCGTACACCTGGTCCGCTATCGCGTCTCTCTGTGACGTCATCGCCACGCGCCGTGTCGCAGGTCGTTACCATGGCAACGAGGTGCACCTCCGTGCACTTGTGTTGCCTGGCTTTACTGTTGAAACAATAATAAACTTTATTAACAAAGAGATAAACAAACAATGTTGTACATTTAAAAACAGGTTTAAAAAGTGCCATATATCAGTGATTATAGATTCACAGTAATGACTGTGAACTTCCCTCATTTAGATATATGATTTTTTAGTGATCTATATTTATTATGTCATATACTTAAATTATGTGGGGAATAGATATTTAGAGAAAGCATTGCAGCCCTAAATTTTCATTAAGCCCCCTGGGGGAAATGGTTCCCAGAGTATATATCCATCTGGATTCTTTTTGCAATAGTTTCCTATCCCTATTTCCGCCCCTCAGAGATTTTGGTACATGATCTATTAGTATAGCCCTAATTGAAGCTACTCCATGTTTGGCCTGTAAGCAGTGTCTGGCAAATGGTTGATCGCTCTGGTTCTTTTCATGGGCCTTTTTGATGGCACTGCGGTGAAGGGCCATTCTCTCTCTAAATTGACGAATGGTTTTACCTACATAGGCCAGTCCACAGGGACATGTTAGGAGGTAAACTACGTGTGTGGTGGTGCAAGTGAGCCTATGTAGGATTTTAATTTTTTGGCCACTATGTGGGTGGTTAAATGTTGCTCCTGTGATCAGAGTGTTGCATGTGGCACATCCTAGGCATTTATAGCATCCCTGTTTTTGTCGTAAGAAATGAGACTGGCTGATTTTCGTCAGATTAGATACGTCCAGTTTCATAACATAATCTCCTACATTTTTGCCGCGTGTGTCGCAGGGCATGAGGCGAGTTTCTGCTAGTGTAGATAATGCCTGATCGCTCTGTATTATAGGCCACATTTGTTTTGCTTTCCTAACCACCCGTTTACTGGCTGTGGTGTATTTATTGACCCAGGCAAGTTTTTAACCCCCGAGTCCCTATTTTTGGTTATAGGTGCCAGTGTTTGTTCCCGTGGTATATTAAGAACCTTTTCATTAGATTCCTGTAGTGCTTTCATTGGATATCCACGCTGGGCAAATTTACTCAACATGTTATCCAATGCCACTACGGTTTCTGCCGGGTCTGAGGTGATTCTCCTAACTCGCAAAAATTGCGAGTAGGGGAGTCCTCTTTTAAGAGCCATGGGGTGGAAGCTTTGATGACTGAGTAGTGTGTTTTGATCAGTAGGTTTGATGTAGATAAAAGTGGATATTCCTTTACCTCTACGGGTAATGGACACGTCTAAAAAATGTATTGTAGACTCGTCTATGGTTGTAGTAAACTTAACTACATGTTCTGTCTGGTTATGTCTTTCCCATAACTGGATCAAATCTTCCCTAGAGCCTTGCCAGAACGACAGAAGGTCGTCAATATAGCGTTTGTAGTAAACTACTTGTGACATGACTGTTTCGTTAAGGTAAAACATTTGTTTTTCAACATAATGCATAAAGGCGCAGGCGTACGATGGGGCCACCGCCGACCCCATCGCACAACCCGCTATTTGCAAAAAGAAAATTCCATTAAATACAAAATAATTACGACTCAAGACCAAATGTAATAGCTTCAAAAAAACTCCTAAGTCGGGACCCGTATATAAATGATTCTCATTTAGTAGTAGACGTACCGCCTCCACACCTGCATCGTGTGGTATGCAGGTGTAGAGGCTGGTGACGTCAGCACTGCACATTAACATATCTTCAGGTAAGTCACCTAATTCTTGCATTTGCATCAAGAGAGTAGTTGTGTCTTTTAAATAAGACCGTGTAGCTTGGATGCATGGATTTAAAAATGCATCCAAGAATGTCGATACTGGATGATATAATGAGCCTCTGGCCGACACTATTGGCCGGCCTGGTGGGTCTACAAGTGACTTATGTACCTTGGGTACAGTCTAAAAGAGGGGCGCTATGGGATATTCTACATGTAGTGCTGCCTTAACCTCTGAGGAAATAAAACCCTGTTCACATGCATCCTGTAAATACTGATCCAGTTCTATTTTATACTCTCGGGTTAAAATAGAACTGGATCAGTATTTACAGGATGCATGTGAACAGGGTTTTATTTCCTCAGAGGTTGAGGCAGCACTACATGTAGAATATCCCATAGCGCCCCTCTTTTACACTGTACCCAAGGTACATAAGTCACTTGTAGACCCACCAGGCCGGCCAATAGTGTCGGCCAGAGGCTCATTATATCATCCAGTATCGACATTCTTGGATGCATTTTTAAATCCATGCATCCAAGCTACACTGTCTTATTTAAAAGACACAACTACTCTCTTGATGCAAATGCAAGAATTAGGTGACTTACCTGAAGATATGTTAATGTGCAGTGCTGACGTCACCAGCCTCTACACCTGCATCCCACACGATGCAGGTGTGGAGGAGGTATGTCTACTACTAAATGAGAATCATTTATATACGGGTTCCGACTTAGGAGTTTTTTTGAAGCTATTACATTTGGTCTTGAGTCGTAATTATTTTGTATTTAATGGAATTTTCTTTTTGCAAATAGCGGGTTGTGCGATGGGGTCGGCGGTGGCCCCATCGTACGCCTGCGGCTTTATGCATTATGTTGAAAAACAAATGTTTTAACTTAACGAAACAATCATGTCACAAGTAGTTTACTACAAACGCTATATTGACGACCTTCTGGTGTTCTGGCAAGGCTCTAGGGAAGATTTGATCCAGTTATGGGAAAGACATAACCAGACAGAACATGTAGTTAAGTTTACTACAACCATAGACGAGTCTACAATACATTTATTAGACGTGTCCATTACCCGTAGAGGTAAAGGAATATCCACTTCTATCTACATCAAACCTACTGATCGAAACACACTACTCAGTCATCAAAGCTTCCACCTCATGGCTCTTAAAAGAGGACTCCCCTACTCGCAATTTTTGCGAGTTAGGAGAATCACCTCAGACCCGGCAGAAACCGTAGTGGCATTGGATAACATGTTGAGTAAATTTGCCCAGCGTGGATATCCAATGAAAGCACTACAGGAATCTAAAGAAAAGGTTCTTAATATACCACGGGAACAAACACTGGCACCTATAACCAAAAATAGGGACTCGGGGGTTAAAAAACTTGCCTGGGTCAATAAATACACCACAGCCAGTAAACGGGTGGTTAGGAAAGCAAAACAAATGTGGCCTATAATACAGAGCGATCAGGCATTATCTACACTAGCAGAAACTCGCCTCATGCCCTGCGACACACGCGGCAAAAATGTAGGAGATTATGTTATGAAACTGGACGTATCTAATCTGACGAAAATCAGCCAGTCTCATTTCTTACGACAAAAACAGGGATGCTATAAATGCCTAGGATGTGCCACATGCAACACTCTGATCACAGGAGCAACATTTAACCACCCACATAGTGGCCAAAAAATTAAAATCCTACATAGGCTCACTTGCACCACCACACACGTAGTTTACCTCCTAACATGTCCCTGTGGACTGGCCTATGTAGGTAAAACCATTCGTCAATTTAGAGAGAGAATGGCCCTTCACCGCAGTGCCATCAAAAAGGCCCATGAAAAGAACCAGAGCGATCAACCATTTGCCAGACACTGCTTACAGGCCAAACATGGAGTAGCTTCAATTAGGGCTATACTAATAGATCATGTACCAAAATCTCTGAAGGGCGGAAATAGGGATAAGAAACTATTGCAAAAAGAATCCAGATGGATATATACTCTGGGAACCATTTCCCCCAGGGGGCTTAATGAAAATTTAGGGCTGCAATGCTTTCTCTAAATATCTATTCCCCACATAATTTAAGTATATGACATAATAAATATAGATCACTAAAAAATCATATATCTAAATGAGGGAAGTTCACAGTCATTACTGTGAATCTATAATCACTGATATATGGCACTTTTTAAACCTGTTTTTAAATGTACAACATTGTTTGTTTATCTCTTTGTTAATAAAGTTGATTATTGTTTCAACAGTAAAGCCAGGCAACACAAGTGCACGGAGGTGCGCCTCGTTGCCATGGTAACGACCTGCGACACGGCGCGCGGCGATGACGTCACAGAGAGACGCGATAGCGGACCAGGTGTACGGACTCGACAGCGCGCCGTGGAGCAGGTGAGTAAGGTTAATGTTAGTTATGTGTTGATCTTGATGTGTATAAATGTCTGTATTGTTATAAATGTGACTGTTTGGCCCTGAGGACGGAGCTGCGGCTCCGAAACATGTTGGCAACAAGTCAATAAAAATCATGTCAGTTTAAGCAATCTGACTGCAGCTTGTTGAGTGCCGCCTATCCTACTCCTTCCACTGCACATTGGGACGATCATCCCTCAAGGAAGGCACCACAGCAAGTATACATCATAGAGCCGGAGTGCCGGGCATCTTTGTTATTCTATATATATATATATATATATATATATATATATATACACACACACACATACACACACACATCAAGAGAAAGTGTAAGAATGCAGGAGTTGAGACATAGGAACAAAGAAGAGAAAAGAAGGTAAATGAACTACTGGGGAGCAGAGAGCAAAACATACAAAAAGGGGGTGTAAACGTTGATTTACATACAGGACTAAAAGCAACACTTTAAAAAGACATTCAATACACTTTAAATGGAGCCACTGCGGCCGCTGTAATCAATCCTTAGCCTACGTACTTTTTACACCATTAGCGTACAAAGCCCCGTACCGTGTACGTACTTTGCGTACAAACGCAGCGCTGGCCGTACAAAGTACACGCAGTGCGTACACACCCAAAGATACTCAGTGAGCACTTAGCAGCTACATGTGTGACTGAAATACACTTACAACCCTAGCAGGGAAAGAAGACACGACACCAGATTGTATTTAAAATGCCGGGTTCCGACACACCAACATATAATTACTGAAAGGGGGTTACAATAACAATACAATACAATAGAAAAATGGCTACAGTCAATGGTACATACGTCTTAGTTTCGCCTGCGCTTCCCGGCCCAGTCCTCAGTCATCAGGGTAGATGACATTCAGAGTCTGTGTATGACCGGGCATGCAGCTGGCTTTTTATACAATAGTCCAAAACCTAACACAATGGAACCTGTAATCTCTATGTCCATTGGACACAGGGATGGTCATTTACAGTACAGGAGAGGTCATAGGTCGGTTTGAATAGGTGGGCGATGTCTGTTCCAGGTGCACTTGCAGGTGGTCTCCTCTGGGTTCCAGCCGCATACCAAATGTACAGTAAATACAGTTAATATTTATATTCTGCTCCTGCACATAACTATTCGCAGGAACGTGTGATCTTCTGCAAACCAACACTGGAATATTGCCCTTAATATACCCTACAGCTGGATACCAAACACCACCTTATGACCTAGTTCTGTCCCCTCCCATCCTGTAAAGGTGAATCCCTTTGTTCTGATACCATTTAAACTAGTGTAATTTGCTGGTGTGGTGCAGGGAGACTGTGTACATTGTGCACTATTTGGATTAAATATGTAATGTGTTTTTATGGCTTTTCCATGCGATCACAAACTCTACCGTAATTACCCATACCACGCATTACTGCGGGAGCGACCATACGCAAATTGCGAATATGGGCACGCATGGCAGAACAAGTACGCGCACGGAGGCCATCTGTGTGTAGTTTGTACGTGTGTACTGCAATATTTTTCGACTTCGACAGTCCACCCTTTGGCAGTCACAAATAACTGCCACTAACTAATCAATAAACAGAAAAATATCTATACATTATATACAGGAGTTTGTATGATCGGGGAAGAGTTGTAGGTGGGAAATGTATGACCTAGTGGGATAGTAAAAAGCATGTATGTATGAATCAATGTCTGAGGGGCATGTTTCATCGTGCCGTATGTGTTCTAAATAAGCTTCGAGGTATTGCGAAGTATACATTAAATCCTTCCGTATTAAGGGTCTGTAAATGGGCCAACAAACACAACCGAGCTCTTTTCGGCTTCTTGTTCCAACAAATGGGGTGCACATTTAGTTGATGATACATGGAGGGGGAACATATGTGAGTGCTAGTATACGTGGATATCACCTGTAGACTATGTGTGCTATTAACTGGAGGTTGTAGAGATGAATATAACTGTTTACAAAATAGATTGGTGTATAGATTGCGCAGATTCTGTCATAAATGGTTACATGAAATAAAAGAGTGTTACTTCCCTTTTGTTTCTTTATGGGAAGAACAATAACTTCTCGGGTATCACCATATATTGAATGGTCTGAACTGTAAGAAAATAATAATACAATAGTGCAGACATCCAATTCAAAAACACCAAAGGGTTTTTAATATATACACCACACTCACAATGTGTCAATGGGTTGAAGGCATATAATGAGTCTTTAACTTGAAGGAAAATATTTCTACTGAATTCTTCTGATATCCACCTGGGCTTTAGGAAACAAAATAAAATTAAAAGCATGTAGTAACACTGGTGATAGAGATGGCTGTATACTCATCGATCCAAAAGGCCCACAGAGTTCCGGATACTCCTAGGAACAAGTTCAGGATCAGTCCTATACCGCAGTCCACCAGGTAAGAAGAAGCCACACCGCTTAAATACGCTTTACTCTATTTTGTAAACAGTTGTATATGGAAAATTGGTGGATTTTTCCGAGGTGTATATGCTGCATTTTTCCACTGTCTGTCTAGCGCAAAACACAAAAATTTTTTTGCTACAGAGATGAATATAAGACACATATATATATATATCTCCGGCAGCGATACCACACGATGTGACCGCCAGTGCGGCCGTGTGGTGCGCCGGATGGTGCTACCTCTCCGGCAGCGACACCACACATACATAGCCAAAGAGATCCAGGGTGGTATTAAGCAATATCCCTGACAACGGCTTGTAGCGTTGCTTAGCTACCAGACGTAGCACCATCACATGACCACAGTGGGTCATGTGACCAAAATAGGGATAAGTTTAAATGCTCTTCCTGTTCCCTATTTACAAAAATGTTCGGGGGTTTTAAATAAAGATTTATAATAAAGATCTCCAATGTTGCTTAGCAACGAGTTGGTATACGAGGTCACGCGACCGGACATTGATCACGAAACTAGTCCCGATTGGCCATTCGAACCACTCTCTCTTGCCTCAGATTGAAAGGTTTGACACTCACGCCCAATGTATTATCAAGTCTCTTCCTACTTCCGGGAATAGCGATCATGTGACCATAATGAGTAGAATAAAACAATGTTTTTTAAGCACTTTCTACACTTCGTTTTTTGCTAACGTTTAATAGGACTGTTTTCTGGCATCTGACACAATATTATAACTAGGTTTGTATTTGAATTTGATGATTTTATCAATTGATTGGTTATTGCACACCTGTGGGGCATTATGATCAACACTGCTACTTAAGGGATGCTGTACACTGCATTTACACCTTGACAAAGCTGCGCTAGCAGCGAAACGCGTTGGTGCTAGACTGGGACTTTCAAACTGCGAGATCTGCCTGCAATCCACCTATTGGGAACGGTGACCCCTTTGGGACAATTTCTGGGAAGGTAATAACATCTGGACCCTGCTACGGTTCATCTCCTTCACCAGCACCAGTACGGGACAAGCAAACCAGTAAAAGGATCTCCATTTCCAAGGAGTGCTACCTATTGGAGGACTCAATACAGTGAACTGGTAACACCGTACAAAATTTCCCTAGGATAAGACTTCTTGCAATATACCCAGCATTTCAAGATATTTACTAAATTCAGCAGTGTTGATTTTTGCCCTATTTTTTTAAAATCTTGGTATTTTTTATTAATTTTTATCTGTTGCAACAGTAATCATATGCTAATGTGCACGAAATTTCTATGTTCTAAATAAATTTCTTATTTTACATATCTAAACAGTTATTAGCGCTGAATTGTTTTTGTTCTTTTCTGTTTCCAATAAGGGTCTAACTAGCCCTCTATTCAGCAGCTTGAGGATCCACAACTATTGTCAGCGCCATCCTACCTTGGTAGTTTTCCTCACACATATAAAAAAATACATTCACATAAACACTTTTGGGTAGGGCTGACGTCTTTTCCGGTTGGATGTATCTGGGCAGAGGGGGAGACAAAGAAAAATGGGTGAAAGAAACAGGCCATGAAATTAATTTGCAATCCTTATCATAACACTGTCTCTATGGATGGATCATAAATTAAATCTGCTGCTGTAACAGCGCCCCCACTCCTTAGACTCATGAAATTGGTGCTGCGCTTGTTAGAATTTGAACGCACCTAAATATCAAACCAATAATTATGATGACTCCCAGGATACAAAGGAGAAACTTCCCCACACTCATAATGACATTTTGAGCCCACTCTCCTAAACCTGAAAACCATTTGCGTGGGTTCAACCATGAGACCCAGCCGGTGAGTTCATTACCCACAGTCGCTAAGGTAAGGTTGTGCTTCCTCCTGAACTCCCACTTCAACTGCAAAATCTCATCCATCTTCTGATCATAATCTCCGTGGGGTCGTCAGTGCCGTTCGTAATATACGTACAGCATTTCACACCATATTGAGTTGCCAGAGTAACACAGTACCCATCTGTCACGGCTGTAACATAATTAAGGACCATCCTGTGCTGGATCAGTTCCTTCTTGTAGGCTTGTAACTCCCTTCCCGTATACCTGAAGGTGTCATCATACATCTCAGTGACATTATCTATCAAGTTCGCTAGTGCATGGATATACTTATAATTTACAGTTCCTCTGGCAGTACGGGTAATGTCTAATGAGAGAAGGAACTGAATCCCGGAGGATTCGTGGATCAAATCAGAGGCTGCATGCTCTGCCCTATCTATGAGGTGTCTCTTGATGATGTGTTCATAGCGAGTGTGAGTATAAGGAGTCTGAGCACTGCGGTGAACGTCTTTCATTTTATCGTGGGTTATGGTCATGACCTCCGGTAGTACTCTCCCAATATAACACAATCCCTCAGAGCTCGGGGCAAGCCACTTGTACGCTTTCCTCCCACATATAAAATAGTCATCATCTGGGAGAACATAAGGGACAAAATGTAACATAACCATATTGCAAATTTTCCAAGTAAAGAAACCAATCCCCAGTTCTCCCATTTGCTCAGTACAAGTATCGGGCTGGGTGATATGGGCACAATACCCTGACGATACTTTTCCAACCCACATGGTCTTGCTTCCACGGGTATACCGGAAAATACCTCCAACTGTTGGCTGTCTGGCGTACAAGTTCAGAGTCTATGGGTATCCTATCAGCTCTGTGTGAAAAGGTCATTGTCTGGTTATTCCATGTCACTTACCAATTTCCTGGTTTTCGGTAATTGGAAATATTAAAAGACAATAAGGACCTGTCTACATGATACTGGTGGAGATTCAAGCTAGGGGGCCTGGAGATATTGAATTTCTTGTCCACCGGTCTCCCACCCCTTAATTCGAGTACCTCATCTATTGCTAAAGGGTATGGTACTAATCCTGACTTACTCTGACCTTGAGGTACCTGTGAGCACACCCAGCATTCGGTCTGGTTTAAGACCTTACCCACTAGTGAGTGGTAATCACTCAACGGATGGTGGTCCATGTCGATATTAAGGTTGGACTGACATCTCTGGATGCACCCATCCTCTACTATATTCTCACAATTCCAGCAAATACAATATTCATCAGACAAAAACCCTTCACAGTGCCTCCGAGCTCCATGACTACCAGAGCGCTTACTGATACCAGCCTTTACTCGAGTGATATGCTGCTCCTGAAATCCTACAAATTCGTACTCGCCATCAGAACCCATTCCAGATCTCTGCTCGACCTCTCTGGGACCTTCACCAAAACAAATTGTCCTGATCAAAAACAGAATTATTAGTAGAACCCGAAACGCAGTCTCTTGTGATAGATCCATTTCGTTAGGGGAAAGAAGGAAAATAAGAAGGAGAAAAAGAAAGGAAAATGCAGGGGGGGTGAAAAAAGAAAATGGTGCGACAACCTTGTTGCTCTCAGTGCTCAGGTGCCTTTCAACAGTCCTGCCTCTCAACTTTCCCGAAACACTCTAGTGATACGAGGTCCTCTACACCCTGCTCTTTGTCACGAGTTCTCTCCGGGTCAGCGACCTTCTTGCAGTGGGATGAGTGGACCCAAGTCTCTCTTTCGGCGACCTTCAATGCTATCATGCTGGTTAACAAGACTTGGTATGGTCCTTCCCACCTGTCTATAAGGCAACCTGAGCGTAAGAAATTTCGAATCATCACATAATCCCCAGGCTCAATGTCATGACAATTACTGTTCGGTAGGTCAGGAATCATCAAGCTTTAGATTTCTTTGTTGATTTCTCAGCTGCTGGCTCATCCCAACCAAATATTTCACAGTCACTTCATTATTGCATTTCAAATCATCCTGGGGGTCTATCATAACATGAGGTTGTCGACCAAAAAGAATTTCAAAGGGTGATAAGTTAAGTGGAGACCTGAGAGTGGTTCTGATGCTGTACAACACTAGTGGTAAAGCTTCTGGCCACAACAATCCAGTTTCAGCCATCACTTTGCTCAGCTTGTTCTTAATAGTGCTGTTCACTCTCTCTACCTTTGCACTCGCCTGTGGCCGGTACGGAGTATGCAGCTTGCTATTAATTCCAATCAGTTTGCACATGACCTGAAAGACTTCACCTATAAAATGGGTACCCCTATCACTTTCAATTATTCTAGGGATACCATATCTACACACAAATTCCTGCACAATTTTCTTTGCAGTGAACGTAGCAGTATTTGTGGCAGCAGGGAACGCTTCTACCCAGTTGGAAAATACATCAATACATACTAACACATATTTCAAATTCCTACAGGGTGGTAACTGTATGAAGTCGATTTGTATTACCTGAAAAGGTCCGTCTGTCGGAGGGATATGGGATGGCTCTGTTGGTATTGTCTTACCAATATTCTTCCTCAAGCAAGTAAAACATGTCATTGCTCTCTTATCTGCATGAGAAGAGAATCCTGGCGCACACCAGTAGGCTCTTACCAGCTTGCACATACCCTCTTTGCCCAGATGAGTCAGACCGTGTGCCGCCTCAGGTAGACTTGGAAGATATGCTCTGGGGGCCACCGGCTTACCGTGTCCACCTGTCCAAAGTCCTGAGGATTCCTGGCCATACCCCTTTGACCTACAGATTGCCTTTTCCTGTAGGGAACACAAATTTTGCATTTCAATTAACTGTTGTGTGTTGACCGTGTTAAATGTCATCAGTGATGTTCGTTTGTATGGGGGTGTTTGCTGCTGTTTTAGCAGCTTCGTCTGCCTGGCTTTTACCAAGTGAAATTGGGTCTTGGTTGTAAGTGTGATTTGCACTTGATAACAGCCACTCTGTCTGGTTCTTGTATTGCTGTCAAAAGCCTTTTGATGTGGGACGCATGTGCTACAGGTGTGCCAGCTGCCGTCATGAAATTTCTGAGGCGCCATAGTGCCCAAAAATCATGCACCACTACAAAGGCGTACCTAAAGTCTGTGTATATATTAGCGGACTTAACCTTGGCCAATTCACACGCTCTGGTTAGGGCGACCAACTCAGCAACTTGTGCTGAGTGCGGTGGGCCAAGGGGTTCAGCTTCTATGATACCTTCGTCATCTACAACTGCATATTCAGTGCACAAGTCTTCCGATTCCGTCTGTCTGTGGCAACTACCGTCAGTGTAGAAGGTAAAAGTCTACTCCTTCCAGTGGGTTGTCACTGATGTCAGGTCTCGCAGTGAAAGTCTGATTCAGGTATTCCATACAATCATGCGTATCAGTATGTGCACTAAATCCTCCTTCACCATCATTCTCATACTCTACCCTTTGTGCCTGTCCAGGCACACTTGGCAAGTAGGTTGCAGGATTTAGTGAGCTGCATCTCTTAATGGTGATGTTTACCGGGGCCATCAGTGATAATTCCCACTTTGTAAACCGAGCAGATGAGACATGTCTGGTCCCGAATTCCCGGGGTTCAATACGTTCACTCCTCCTACTTTCACTCACTCAAATACACTTTGTTTTTCTGTTCAGAAAATGTCCACTTGTTCTGATCGGCAGATTTACCCCCAGAGGCAATACAGTTTAAACAAGTCTTCTACTAATCTGCTTTTGAAACCGGATAGTTATGTGCTATTGTAGCATGACTACTATCCCACCTTTTAATTGAACAAAACTATCATGTAATTTGTACTTAGCGTCGGCACTCTAACGCACTTTGCGTAAACACGTGACCGTGCGGGTCTTTTACGCTGCATGCACGGTCCTGTACGTTGTCCGAGCACCGTGTACAAAACCGTGCGTCCACAATAAAACAAATCCCACAACCTCTATAAATGTGAGCAATGCTAACTATAACCACTCACAAACACAATACCCGCTTGCTCTGTGTAACCCTTTACGACTGGGCCAGACCTGCGTGTTGTGCTTTATATTTACTTCCTTAAATACTTTTATTTCAAATGTAACTATATAGCAACAAACGTATCCGATTTCACACAGATCTAAACAAATCTAGCAATCTAAATCTTGCAGCAACAATGTGAGAGGGTATGCAAAGTATCGGTGCCCTTTGTGTACGCTTTTGGCGCCAAAAAAAATTCACAGATTTTTAAATAGCTTTTTTCCTGTTTACGGGTTCTATTAGCACCTCTGCAGACCAGACAGAGCAGATGCAATCTAACTGCACACAAATAGGGTTTTTAGAACATCCACTAACCAGGAAAAGGTTACATAAGATAACTTTCCACCCTTTGCTGATAGATTAAGTCTGCTATGACCTGCTAGGCTGTGAGCATGTGAAAACTGGATTGAGTCCCCAATTGTAAACGTTGATTTACATACAAGACTAAAAGCAACACTTTAAAAATACATTCAATACACTTTAAATGTAGCCGCTGCGGCCTCTGTAATCAATCCTTAGCCTACGTACTTTTTACACCATTAGCATACAAAGCCCCGTACCGTGTATGTACTTTGCGTACAAACGCCGTGCTGGCCGTACAAAGTGCACGCAGTGCGTACACACCCAAAGATACTCCGTGAGCACTTAGCAGCTACACGTGTGACTGAAATACACTTAGAACCCTAGCAGGGAAAGGAGACACGACACCAGATTGTATTTAAAATGCCGGGTTCCGACACACCAACATATAACTACTGAAAGAGTGTTACAATAACAATACAATAGAAAAATGGCTACAGTCAATGGTACATACGTTTTAGTTTAGCCTGCGCTTCCCGGCCCAGTCCTCAGTCATCAGGGTAGATGACCTTCAGAGTCTGTGTATGACCGGGCATGCAGCTGGCTTTTTATACAATAGTCCAAAACCTAACATAATGGAACCTGTAATCTCTATGTCCATTGGACACAGGGATGGTCATTTACAGTACAGGAGAGGTCATAGGTCGATTTGAATAGGTGGGCGATGTCTGTTCCAGGTGCACTTGCAGGTGGTCTACTCTGGGTTCCCGCCGCATACCAAATGTACAGTAAATACAGTTAATATTTATATTCTGCTCCTGCACATAACTATTCGCAGGAACGTGCGATCTGCTGCAAACCAACACCGGAATATTGCCCTTAATATACCATACAGCTGGATACCAAACACCACCTTATAACCTAGTTCTGTCCCCTCCTATCCTGTAAAGGTGAATCCCTTTTTTCTGATACCATTTAAACTAGTGTAACTTGCTGGTGTGGTGCAGGGAGACTATGTGTACATTGTGCACTATTTGGATTAAATATGTAATGTGTTTTTATGGCTTTTTCATGTGATCACAAACTCTACCGTAATTACCCATACCACGTGCTACCGCGCAGGACCGCAGGAGCGACCATACGCAAATTGCGAATATGTGCACGCACGGCAGAACAAGTACGCGCACGGAGGCCATCTATGTGTAGTTTGTACGTGATGTGTGTACTGCAATATTTTTCGACTTCGACAGGGGACACACAGTAATGGTGTAATGGTCACAGAGGAGGAGAAGGGGACAGGGTAATGGACAAAGATGAGGAGGTTGCAAGAGAACACCATGATGGATACGAGAAGAGTTGGGCGAGAACATAATACAAATAGGGGGAGGGGGGACATAATAATGGACAAAGAGGTGTAGGAGGAGTAGGGGGGCTGGTAGGAAGAAAACAATAATGAATAGAGGCGCGGTGGGGTGGACATAATAATGGACACAAATGTGGAGGAAAGGGGAGTGAACATAAATATTAACACGCAGAAGCAGCAAAAGGGGGGCTGGGGGAGAAAGTAAAAATTAGAATACAGAGGACCAGGGAACATAATAATGGACACATGAGGTGAAGGATGGGGGAGGGAACATAATGGACACAGAGGAGGAGGAGACGGGGGCTGGAGGAGAATACAATAATGAATACAGAGGAGGATCTGACATAATAATGAACACAGATGAGGAGGTGGTAAGAGAATACACTAAAGGATACAGAGTTAAAGAACAGCATAATATAGAACATATACCCAGGAGAGGGAAGCTTTTTGCATACATAATGGTACTGGGGGCGAGAACAACACAGAAAATATCGACATAAGGTAGAGGGTCACAATCAGATATATGAAAGGACAGATGACAAAACAAAGAATAAAATGTAAGGCTGAGAGAATGTTCTTAATAGAATTTATAGTATGACTGTTATAGTAATATTAGTATTAAGACTATCTATCCAACTGTATAAACCTTGAAACATCTTACAGAGGGGATCAGTACTAAATCAGTACTGGACGGGATCCCGGCGGTCGAAATACAGACGCCGGAATCCCGACCACACAATCCCAACAGGGGTGGCGAGCGGAACGCAGCCCCTTGCAGGCTCGCTTCGCTCGCCACGGTCACACTTATTCTCCCTCTATGGGTGTCGTGGACACCCACGGAGGGAGAATATGTCGGGATTGTGCCGGTCGGGATTCTGGCGTCGGTATTTAGACCGCCGGGATTCCGTCCGGCGGGATCTTGACCGCATCCCTTACAGAGAAGGCAAATTAGGGCTATAGTCTGAATAAATGACAATAACTACTATAATTATAATTACTTAAACCAGTAGTTCTGAAACGGTGTGCCGTGGCACCCTGGGGTGCAGAAGGACACTTGGATTGGTGGTCCAGGACCAATTCAAATTATTTATGGTCAATGTAATATTCAAAACCAGTGCTGGTGGCTGCCAATCATAAAATATGTGGGCAAACAGAAGCAAATCTTGTCCAACACCACATAACTGAATCTAAGGTTGACATATAAACACAATTTACTGAATTTAATATTTCTTTTTAAATTTCTCAATAAGAAACTTATGGCCTAGGGGTGCCGTAAAAACATTTCTGATACTCTAGGGTGCTGTGATTCAAAAAAGTTTGAGTACCACTTTACCTCCTCTATGAGATGTTTTGAGGTTAATAAATTTTGGTAGATAGCCCTTATACAGGTTGAGTATCCCTTATCCAAAATGCTTGGGACCAGTATTTTGGATATCGGATTTTTCCGTATTTTGGAATAATTGCATACCATAATGAGCTATCATGGCAATTTGACCCAAGTCTAAGCACAGAATGCATTTATGTTTCATATACACCTTATACACACAGCCTGAAGGTCATTTAATACAATATTTTTAATAACTTTGTGTATTAAACAAAGTTTGTGTACATTGAGCCATCAGAAAACAAAGGTTTCACTATCTCACTCTCACTCAAAAAATTCCGTATTTCGGAATATTTGGATATGGGATAATCAACCTGTACTAACATTACGATTGCAATCATAATGTATGTCATTGTTTGTGTATTTATATATTGTATCTGTGATTTTTTTTTTTTTGCCTTTTGTCAACCGCCTCTAAAACAGACTACCCCTGTGCCCCAGGACAGTCTTTGAATACAGCAACAGCTTAGACTAAAAAAAAGCTTCTGCGTAAACAGCAAGCAGGTATGAATAGCAATGGGTCCCATTAAGTAGTAAAACAATTCAGGGCATGATGCGAGTGAGGGGTATTTGTGTGGCTGTTATATGGCCAGGGCATGATGCGATTGGGGGGTATTTGTGTGTCTATTATATGGCCAGGACATGATGCGATTGGGGGGTATTTGTGTGTCTATTATATGGCCAGGGCATAATGCGATAGGGGGTTATTTGTGTGGTTCAGGGAGTGGCATTGAGTGGCTGTGGTATGGAATCTGGGAGTGATGGTGGGTGAGGACTATTTCAGTATTTGAGAGATTGTATCTGTGAGTAGTAATGTGTATGATGTTCTGTAAACACAGCATAGATTGAGGGGCAAGAGATATTTTGGTGGTTGGTGGGTGAGGTAGTGTATTACAGGCAGCAATACTTCCACATGTGCCTGCACAATGGTAGTGTAATATGCGCCCCACCACCATAGGTAACTACTACCAAAATGTGGGTGTGAGGGCAGGGGCATATATACTGAATGCGAAAGAGTTGGGGGAGGTTGAGGTGGTTGAAGGTAGGTGATACCTAAGCCTGACATGGTGCTAGTTACACCTCTGTACATGTACAAACCACACCCCCATAGCACAGCTCATTCCCCTACATTCTTGGTCACACCCTCTGTGGCAGACAATAGGCCCTTCAAAAATTTCAGCTCCAGGCCCATGTGGACCTTAACAGCAGCATGCGAGCCCCTACTACACCATGTTTCCTATAACCTGGTACCACTGGTGGTGACACTTAAATTGGCTGTAGCAGTATTACACTCGGGACAAAAAGCCTGAGTTAGGGTTTTAGTTACCTTGGCTATGCACTTGTTGCTCCACGCAACCATCTTTACAATCTGATTCACAAAAACGTTAGGCTAAGGAAACATTATAAAATACAGAAAGAATCCCATAGGCCTTCATACAGTACAGGGAATGTTTCAGACGATATACAGTACATAGAACAATCCAGAGATGAATATTCAGCACAGAGAGTTTCTAGAGACCACTCTACAATAGAGAGAACAACTTAGTGACCACCATACAATAAACATCTCTGGATATATTGAGCTTCAAACTAATTTATCTAAGTAATGAACATAATTCCTTGCCTCAGGTAAAATATTAAGAACTAGCAATTAATATAAAACGCATTGTTGCTTTCATCCAAACGTCTGCCAGCTACTTTTTTTTAGCAAACACTGGCATAGTATTTTGGTAGGTCAGATACACACACACATATATATATATATATATATATATATATATATACACATACACAGAGTTGTATTGCTGGCACTCCGTCTCTGGTATGTAAAAGTGCCTCGGTGCCTCCAGTGCGATGCTATACAGCAGGGCTATGTAAGATGCAGAAAGAGTGGCACTCACAAGGACTTCTATTTCATTAAATGAATGGGCGCCACACGCCTCCGCTGGTTAACGTTTTAAAAATAAAACTGAAACGTTAACCAGCGGAGGCGTGTGGCGCCCATTCATTTAATGAAATAGAAGTCCTTGTGAGTGCCACTCTTTCTGCATCTTATATATATATATATATATATATATATATATTGACATTATACAGTTAAAAGCAACAGACTAAAAAGACCTACAGTATATACAAACAGGGCTTTCAAGAGCTGAAACTGGCATATTCAAACAGTACAGTTGAACAGTCTTCCAGGCAAGTACAGTACATGTTTTCTAGTTTAGCATTATATGATCATTATAGTTATCAGACTGACTGACCTATTGCCTATGACTAATTTTGGCTTAAAGACACATATAAAACATGCTGAATATACAATATTAGCCATGGATGTAGGAACAATGTATGCAAAGTCAGTTACATTCCAGGTGACTGATAATAGTGCATATTGTTTCATAGGTATAGGATTTAATTATTTTACTTAATAAAATAAGATTAAATAATAAATTAAATAATGACTACCATAGGTAGTATTTTAGTATGTTTATATATAGCATGCGTTACTTGTTATAGGCTAAAAATTATTTATGTAGTGTTTCTGTAGTGTTGCTGGTATTAAAAGAGAAATAAAATGACACTGTTGATGCAAAATAATAAATGGTACTTTGTACTACTATAAATAATTTAGATTTGCTCACATGCATAAACAATTATATTATTTTGGCACTCCAAAATGAAATGACAACACCCTGCTCTGGTGCCCTCATCGAAATAGGTAGTAGAGATCAGAAGCATAGGCGGCACCCTGAGTCCTATGCAGGAAATACTGTATTTGCTTTTCATGCATAAGACCCTGAGTGTCGCCTGTGCTTCCGATCTCACTCATATATATATATATATATATATATAGTCTAGCCACTAACTTCTGTTAAGAACATAAAATGGCACTATTAGAATAGATGGCTCTGAATTTAAATATCGTTCTATAGGTCTTAAAAAGATTAACAATTCCATGTTGTCACAAAACCTAGGTATTGTTTTATCTGAAGATAGTCTGCAATTCCCTGAGTAAAAACAGATTTATAAATGCAATCTGGAATGTTAATAATCCACACGGACGTCATTCTAACATCTGCATCTGTGATTTCATCCTCACTTCCAATCCTGGGCATTGGAGAGGATTTAATGCATTTCTGTAACCTTGAATGACAAGACAAATCCCAATACATTATTCCAAATCCATATTAAATAAGGCATGCAAATGATTTAAGGGCAATTATAGATCTGTTTCGGCTTTATACATGGCACAAAGCAAAGCAATAATTGAAACATTAGAGCAATTGTGCGCGTGTGAACAGCTTGCATGCCACAGTGGAACATATTTGTGATGTAGTCTGAACAGCAAAATGAAAATAAAAAAACAAAACCATGACATTATCTAATAAACCGATTTACTGGAGCATGAAAATATATTTATTTTTTCCTAGTGAGGGCCATGTGACCATTAAATACACATTTCAGGCACAGGCTTAAATCAATTGTTTTTTTTATTAGAACAGGTAATTACATACAAGTACTGTATAGATCAGTACTTTATTAAGGTAGCGACAGGTATCATTAATATAGTCAGACAGTCTATGAAAAGAAATAAAACAATAAAAAATATTTTGTTTTATCTTTGCCTTTACTCAATCCATTGACTGGTAGAAAACATGTCATGATCCCATGCAATGAAACCTACTGCTTTCAATATTAACATATTAAAATTTTCCATTTTTAACGATGGTGTTTATTCATGGAGCAGTGAAAAGAGAGGGGAAGTTGCCCATGCCAACCAATTAGTTGCTATGTACAATGTAATAGGATGCACTTGATAGTTGTTACCTCAAAATTGATTAGTTGCCATGGGCAACTTCTCCACTGGCACACTTCACTCTTTGCACTGCTCCGTTTATAGACCCCTATGACTGAATCATACGCTAAGATGAAAAGAAGAGTAATAGAGATATTTATAGCTAATGCAGAATACGTAGATTAACGGAACATATAAAGCAATGCAAATCTGTTGTTACTTTCATTTTCTTAACTGCATTGATTGACTCTTAAGGGAACCGTTACTAAATATTCTAAAACATTTTTTGGAATTGTTGCCTATAGCAACCAATCATATTTCAGCTATAATTTCTCTATTGCATTCTAAAAATTGACAGATCGAAACTGGTTGCTATGGGCAACACCTCCACTGGTTTTAGAAGCTTTAGGAAATCTACCCCTTAGTCTGACTATGCTACAAATTTCATAAATGCATCACATGTTATACACCAAATGTCATAAATGTCCCCAGTACTATTGCGTGCCTCTATATAAAGATGTAAAAGTAGGAACAATGACTAAAGAGTTCAGAATGTATGGCATTAACTCTAGCATAAGAGTCCTGCCTTTTCCTGTATCACCCTCTCCTCAAATTATTAGACAATTGTTAGAGGAATTATTTTTTATTATTACAGCATTATTATTGTTACTCCAGCTCCTGTTTATAGCACAAACTCAATGTATGGGGACGGCATCGCCTGATCCTGTGGTTGCATTCTCACAGCTTGGCATAGTCTTTCAATATGACTTCCAGTTTTTGGCTCAGCATGATGTTGCCTTTCACTTTCAGCTTGCCAGCAAAAAATGCCTAGAATAAAAATGAGAAAGGAAACATCAAACGCACATACTGTTGTTATCTCTCTTTTTCCGCAGCACTCCTTTCTGTAAGAATGCCACTTTGAAAGCACAACCTGTCCCAAAAGAGTTGAGATGAGTTTTTATAAAACACTGTGCATAGCATCAAAGACGAACAACTTCAGATGAATTATAATCAGCAACACATTGAAATCACCATCTTTTCTTCCCAGTAGACATAAAGGCATACTTAATTTTGCAGTAAGATCTGGCAATAGAAAAGGAAGAGAGTGCTAAATGCCTTGCAGAAAACATGATGTGCTGCTGATAAAGGCACACAATGCAACTGTGGAGAATGGGCATCTGAGTGCTATCTGTACTGCTCCAGTATTCTGTTCTTTTTCCATGATGCTTACAAGAATGCTGAGTATTGCAGTCTGCAATGATACCTACGCCTTAAAGGGCTTAGCTTCCCTGCTGACTCAGTGGTAAAAGAGATAATGCTCCTGCATTTTATATCTTTATGCCCTGATTCTATTATATTTTACTTTTATGTCTTGTACATTTTAATTGCTATAGATCTGTTACCAGATTGCAAATTTACGCAGTGGTGAATACTATACTTGGTTGAGATTATTTGGGCTGCTGGCATCTAGCAGTATATGGTGTTGTTTTCTAGAAGCAAACACAAACTTACAAATGAAGACCATATAACAGTATGCAGAACAATACACCTGAGACATTGAGACACTAATATATTTTTGGTGTGGAATGCAGTGGTAAGTACCTGCCAAAATTGGGTCAAGGAAGGACAGCCGGTGAACCGGCACTAAGGTCATGGGCGCCCAAGACTCGCTGATGTGCCTGGGGAGAGAAGGCTAATCTGTATGTTCCTATCCCACAGGAGAGCTACTACAGCAAAATTGCTGAGAAAGTTCATGCTGGCTATGATAGAAAGCTGTCTATCAACTTGCTGCATATGGGACTGCTTAGCTGCAGACCAGTCAGTCAGAGTGCCCATGCTGGACCCTATAAACTGCCAAAAGCATGTGACTTTTAGAACTGGACGATGGAGCAATCAAAGACGTTTGCCTAGTTTTAAGAATTATGTTTTCTTTTACATCATGTAGATGGCCGTGTCTATGTGTGTTGTTTACCTGGGGAAGATATAGCACCAGTAGCACTATGGGAGGAAAGCAACCCAGTGGAGGCAGAGTGATGCTCTGGGCAATCTTTTGCTGGTAAAGCTTGGGACCTGGCATTCATGTGGAAGTACGACCTACCTAAACATTGTTACAGAACGAGTACACCCCTTCATGCCAATGGTATTCCCTGATAGCAGTGGTGTCTTTCAGCAGGATAATGCACTCTGCCACATTGCAAATATTGTTCAGGAATTGTTTGAGGAATAGGACAAAGAGTCCAAGTTGTTAGCTTAGCCTTCAAATTTCCCAGATCTCAATCCGATTGAGCAAGTGAGATGTGCTGGAAAAACAAGTCCAGAGCACCCACCTTGCAACTTAATTTGCTGCAAACGTCTTGGTGCCAAAAACCACAGGACACCTTCAAAAGTCTTGTGGAGTCCATGCTTTGGTGAGTCAGAGATATTTTGGCAGCAAGAGAGGGACCATATGCAGTGGTTAGTACCTATCAAAAGTGGTCCAAAAAAGGACAACTGGAGAACCGGTGACAGTCATGGGCGCTTAAGGCTCATTGATGTGTCTGAGGTGAAAAAGGCTAGTCTGTCTGATCCTATCCCACAGAAGAGCTACTAAAGCAAAATTGCCAAAAAAGTTAATACTGGCTATGATAGAAAGCTGTCAGAACACACAGTGCATCAAAACTTGGCTGCCTGGCTGGGTGTGAACCGTGAACAGTTAGGTTGTATACTATACCAATTTAATTAACCACTTGATCAAAAAGACCTCTGACCTCCAAAATTAGAGCGTGATCTCAGCAGATAAATATTTCAAACCAAACACAGCAAAAAATAAAATGCTTTAAGAATTTTCATTTTTATTCAGGTTTGTTAGCAAATCAAAAAAGTAAGCAATTGGGCAAAACCATGTTGCACAGCAGGTGGGGCAGATGTAACATGTGCAGAGAGATTTAGGTTTGGGTTGGAAAAAATAGTTTCTGTGCATGGTAAATACTAGCTGCTTAATTTCTACACTGCAATTTAGATGTCATTATGAACACACCGCACCCAAATATAAACCCATCTGCACGTTACATCTGCCCCAACATGGTTTTGCCCAGTTGCTTGCTGTTTTGGTTTGCTACAAGCCTGAATAAGGCCTAAAGACTGAGCTCACTCCCATGGTAAATGGCGGTGAGCACACTCCCACCATAGTAAATTCCCAGCACTGAGAGTAGCAGCTCAAGTTTTTAAATCCGAGATTTGTAAACATTAAGCTTCAGTCCTTGTTTCATGGTCCATGACCAATTAAAAGAGCCATCTGGACAAGACCTTGTTTTCATTTTTTCTGACAATTAATAGTTTATAGATACAACAATTCAATAGAGGATCTCATTATGCATGCAGCTACTGCAGCAATACTCTTCATTTTCTGAAGGAAAAATATTATGCACTTTACCTGTTGCGGATTCAGTTTTCCCAAAACAATCTCCATAAAGTCTTTGTCTGCAAGAGTAAACGTGGTATCAGCACGGCCCCGCACTTTACCACGGTAAACTTCTCCACTTCCATTTTTTAGGTCAATTGCTGTAAAAACAATTAAAAAGAGGAACAAAATACAATTATTAACTCAATTGTTTAACAATATGAAAAGTAATCCTTGGAGTTAGAAGAGCAAACAAATGTTTAAAAGCTGCAGAGGAATTCTTTTTGTAATCTTATTTCCGTAATGCCGGCATCACATTTAGGTTTATACAGTTATTGTAGTTTGCATATAAAATGATCAGGTCATCTTGAGTGATTTTAATCCCATTAATCCCTCTGGAACTTCAGTTTAGCAACTCATCCTAATGCTGGGTATACGGTCAATAAAAGCCTGTCAGAGAGACATATTATCCTACAGCCTGATCATCAGATATTGCGACCATACACTGTGAGAAACTTCCTAGGAATGGCAAGCGCAATGGATTTTTGTATGTGTAGATTCGGTTTCATAGCTTTCTCATTCACCCCTGTCTAAGCTCATTTACTTTAAACCTGTGTCAGCTGCTTCCTTATTGGTAATTCAAGAGTTGTGTTGGTGACTGTCTCACCTTTAACCACATGCCAGGCAAGGATACATCAGATGTGAACATGCCAGCAAGCAGTGCCGTAATTAGACATTTTTGCGCTGTGTGCAAGAACCACCATTGGTGCCTCCTCCCTACATTTAAAATAGGGCCAGTGCGCACCGTAAGAGTCATGGGGAAGGGGCGTGGCCATGAAATAATACCAATTCATATTACACTACACAGTAGTCTCCATTATTTATATTACACTGCTCAGTAGTCTCCATTATTCATATTACGCTGCATAGTAGCGCCATTTACACACACTACACAGGTAGAGCCCAGTCACACATTACGCGAGGTAGAGCTCCCTTTTACACACTACTCTACGTAGAGCCCCCTTTTCCACATTACGACAGGCAGAGTCCCTTTTTACACATTACGGCAGGTAGAGTCCCTTTTTACACATTATGGCAGGTAGAGTCCCTTTTTACACATTATGGCAGGTAGAGTCCCTTTTACATATTACGCCAGGTAGTCACAAGATAGGGTTGGGAGGGAGAGAGAAAGAAAGGTGGCAGATAGAGAGACACAAAATACAGAGAGCATCACAGTAACTGCTGTTAATACAGAGGGCTTAAAAGTAATCATACAATACAGTGTACAGTATTTCTGATACCATGCAATATCATTTCCTCATTAGCAATTAAACCCTAATCAAAAAATGATTAACTATTACAGCAGGGGTGGCCAACCAGTCAGAGACAAAGAGCCCAAAAAATCTTGTTAGGTACATTTAAGAGCAGACATCGAACCAAAGTTGTATGTGTAAAAATGGGGTGTTGCCATGTTCCTGCTAGGCCACGCCCCTTGTACAAAAAAAAGACATCGAAAAAGATAGATCCACATAAAATACATTTTAAAGTCAGATACAACATAAAATATATTTAAAAAGCTACTTCCACATACAATAATTGAAAAGCCGATCCACATAAAATATATTGAAAAAGACAGATTCACATAATACACTTCAGCTCCCCCATGTGTCACTCCAGCCAGCACCCTTCTATGTCACTCAAGTCAGCTCCCCCATGTGTCACTCCTGCCAGCACCCTCCTGCCACTCCAGCCAGCTCCCATATGTGTCACTCCTGCAAGCACCCTCCTGTGTCACTCCAGTTAGCTCCCCCATGCGTCACTCCAGCCCACTCTCATGTGTCACTACAGTCCCTCAACTCTTGCCTTATTTGTCCTCTGTTTGCCAGTGGGTGTCTCAACTCTAGTATCTGGCTCCCTTAGTTGTCAGTCCCCATAGTGCTGCTGCGTGTCTGGCTGGAGTGCAGCGGTTTCCGGATCTGTTGTGGACCTCAAGTGTCGGGAGCCACATTTGAATAAAGAAAGAGCCACAGGTTGGCCACCGCTGTACTACAGTATTATACACACACACACACACACACACACACACACACACACACACACACACACACACACACACACACACATATATATGAAAACATAATTCAGTTTAATTACTTTCTTCCCTTTTTTGGATGTTGTTCCTCCCCTTTAACGTTAACCAGCAACCATTTTGTTTTTTATGTGTGTCGCTATTACAGTAGTCAGGCACGAAATAAATGTGCATATATTTGTTAACATATAGTTGGTGATTGTTGTAAACTGTTGTTAACCGATCTCCTCCTCCTGGCCTGTCGCTTCTTCTATATCTTCTCCTCTCCACTTGTTGCTACCCCATCACCTCCAACTCCCCCCCCCCCCCCCCCCCCCGTCGTCAGGCCAAGAAAACAGCAGTGCAATAGTCCTGACGACGGGGCTTTGAGCCCCGAAACGTTGACTGTTTGGAATACAAGTTTTTTCTCTATTGCGGTCTCTGAGTGCCGGTCATGGTTAGACATTTATCTATTACAGTTTCTGGCACCTGAGCATCTTGATTCTTTTACTGGAGTGCCGGCTGCTGCTGTATGTGTATATATATACATATATATATATATATACATACATACACACACACACACACACACACATACATGCTAGTGGCCAAAATTGTGGAAACCTTTTGGAAAATTTGCATTTTTAAAGTTTAACAGCTTACAGCACTAATATATTTTAGTATTATGTAAAAAAAACATACATTATTACAATGGTAATTTGATTTAGAACATAATACAACACAATACAATGAACTGTATAACAAAATTCTACATTTTGAAAACAGTTGTACGTAGTGAACTGTGGGAAAGTACATTTCTTAGTTTTGCACAATATTCATTAGTACCTCATTTGGAAGCCTTTGCTGCAATTACATACCTTCCAAAATTGGTGAGCCTGTGGGTCAGGACCTTTGTTGTGCCGAAAGCTGACCCACATCAGAAAATGGGTGAGGCATAGTGAAAAGGGGCGGATCCTCACATCACCCCCGTTTCAGTCACTGTGGGGGCATGGCCAGCATTCTTTGTGATGCTGGGCTGACCCCACGCTCTCTCTACATATTTATATACCAGGGACGTGCAGTTAGGGGAGGCAGTTCCTCCCCTGTCATTAATGATTCAAATAATACAAAGAAGATACTTATGACACATATTCTGTGTCATAAGTATCTCCTTTATATTAATCTAATCATTATTACTCTGTAAATGGGGTTGGGAGGCAGCAATCGTGGTGCCTCCCGTTCAATGGGAAAGGTGTGGGAGTGGGGGGCGGGCGCAGGCGAGGCCAAGCCATGGGCAGTAAAACCCCATTGAAAATACATTGGAAAGCGGCGCCATTAGAAGTGCCACTTTCATACAGGGACGTGCTTTCAACCCATGAAAGCACGGCCCTGTCAGTGAGGCCACAGTTATTGGCCAGCGGATCCGTAACTGGATCCGCTGTCATCACTGTGTGGGCGCGGTGGAGGTGCGGGCGGCAGGACGCGGCGGAGGTGCGGGAGGTGGGACGCGATAGTATTAGCGGCAGGCAGGGATCCGATATCCATGCTTACCATTTTGCAGAGTTTGGCAGCAGAGCGGTACCAGTTTAAAAAATGGTACCTCAGCATCATTTCTGAAATTCAAGATGACCTCCGCGAGCCAATCACGGCTCGCTGTGTCATCATTCCGCCCCCTCCTGCTGACTTATATAAGTCAGTGTGAGGCAGCGCGGTGGAGGAGCAGTGAAGAGCCGTGGAAGTCCTGGATGGGCGGTGGCTATGCAAAAGAGCTTAACAGCCGTCGCCCACCAGGTGAAGACGCCGGAAGCCCTGGGGAGGTGGCGGCCATGCAAAACAGCTTAAAGGCAGCCGCCTCCCAGGTGAAGACGCCGGAAGCCCCGGGGAGGCGGTGGCCCCCCAGGTGAAGACGCCGGACACCCTGGGAAGGCGGCGGCGGCCATGCAAAAGAGCTTAAAGGCTGCTGCCCCCAGGTTTAGACCCTGACTAATAAAACTTTTTTTTAAGACAGTGTGGTGTTTTATTTTAATATTTTCTTTACAGGTGGACTACAGGTGCCAGCGGGCCCTTTATGTCCGGGCATGCTGGCACTTGTGGTTCTCCAAGTGCCAGCATGCTGAAGCAGGCTTGCTGGGACCTGTAGGCCACCTGTAAAGAACAATATTAACATGGAATGAACCCCATACCCACCAAAACCAGGGGTGTGGGACATAGCACGGGGCTATCAGCTATCAGCCCAGTGCTGGTTTTTGCTCGGTAAGGGGGACCCATTTTTATTTTTTGTGGTCCCCACTTTCTGAGGAATTCCAGCTCTGGGCTGATTGGCTTGGGGGGCTGATTAATGTTATGGCAGGGGGATCCCAAGCTGAGTTTCTCCCCTGCTATGGCACTATCCCCCCTGGCTGGTTCTGCCTGGTGCTGGTTTAAGTGATGTGTGGTGGACTACTTATTTTTTTTTTATCCCTATAAGGGGAAGGATGGGGGGGGGGGGGGGGAGGGGGGGGGGTTGAGGTTAATTAGCTGCTAGTGCCTCCTCAGCCACTGACCTCACCACACGTCACTGATGTATGCACCTATAAATATACATATGTGTGTGTGTGCATGTATATATACATACACACACACACACACACACACACACATAAATATATATTATATATATATATATACACAAATAGAAAATTCAGCACTCACCACTGCAAGCTCACTTGTCCTAGCAAGGTACCTTGGCTAGCGGTTTGCAGGCTTCCATGCATTGGCCAATTCACTAACTAAACCCCCATCATTTATTTATTGATGTTGTGAGGTCAAGTGAGCTTGCTATGGTGAGTGCTGAATTTTCTATTTGTATGTATTTGGGTAGATGGCCATGGGCTGCTGGCACCCCACCCTATGAGTGGTGAGTGCAGACATTGCACCCCGCTTCTGGGGTGGCAGTGCTGTGGTTTTCTATATTTGTTTGTATATATATACATACATACATACATACATACATACACACTGCTCAAAAAAATAAAGGGAACCTTAAACAACACAATGTAACTTCAAGTCAATCACACTTCTGTGAAATCAAACTGTCCACTTAGGAAGCAACACTGATTGACAATCAATTTCACATTGTGCAAATGGAATAGACAAAAGGTGGAAATTATAGACAATTAGCAAGACACCCCCAATAAAGGAGTTGTTCTGCAGGTGGTGACCACAGACCACTTCTCAGCTCCTATGCTTTCTGGCTGATGTTTTGGTCACTTTTGAAAGCTGGCGGTGCTTTCACTCTAGTAGTAGCAAGAGACGGAGTCTACAACCCACACAAGTGGCTCAGGTAGTGCAGCTCATCCAGGATGGCACATCAATGCGAGCTGTGGCAAGAAGGTTTGCTGTGTCTGTCAGTGTAGTGTCCAGAGCATGGAGGCGCTACCAGGAGACAGGCCAGTACATCAGGAGACGGGGAGGAGGCCAACAACCCAGCAGCAGGACTGCTACCTCCGCCTTTGTGCAAGGAGGAACAGGAGGAGCACTGCCAGAGCCCTGCAAAATGACCTCCAGCAAACCACAAATGTGCATGTGTCTACTCAAACGATCAGAAACAGACTCGATGAGGGTGGTATGAGGGCCCGACGTCCACAGGTGGGGGTTGTGCTTACAGCCCAACACCGTGCAAGACGTTTGGCATTTGCCAGAGAACACCAAGATTGGCAAATTCGCCACTGGCGCCCTGTGCTCTTCACAGATGAAAGCAGGTTCTCGCTGAGCACATGTGACAGACGTGACAGAGTCTGGAGACGCCAAGGAGAACGTTCTGCTGCCTGCAACATCCTCCAGCATGACCGGTTTGGCAGTGGGTCAGTAATGATGTGGGGTGGCATTTCTTTGGGGGGCCGCACAGCCCTCCATGTGCTTGCCAGAGGTAGCCTGACTGCCATTCGGTACCGAGATGAGATCCTCAGACCATTGTGAGACAATATGCTGGTGCGGTTGGCCCTGGGTTCCTCCTAATGCAAGACAATGCTAGACCTCATGTGGCTGTAGTGTGTCAGCAGTTCCTGCAAGACGAAGGCATTGATGCTATGGACTGGCCCGCCCGTTCCCCAGACCTGAATCCAATTGAGCACATCTGGGACATCATGTCTCGCTCCATCCACCAATGCCACGTTGCACCACAGACTGTCCAGGAGTTGGCGGATGCTGTAGTCCAGGTCTGGGAGGAGATCCCGCAGGAGACTATCCGCCACCTCATCAGGAGCATGCCCAGGCGTTGTAGGGAGGTCATACAGGCACGTGGAGGCCACACACACTACTGACCCTCATTTTGACTTGTTTTAAGGACATTACATCAAAGTTGGATCAGCCTGTAGTGTGTTTTTCCACTTTAATTTTGAGTGTGACTCCAAATCCAGACCACCATGGGTTAATAAATTTGATTTCCATTGATAATTTTTGCGTGAGCTTGTTGTCAGCACATTCAACTATGTAAAGAACAAAGTATTTAAGAAGAATAATTCATTCATTCAGATCTAGGACGTGTTATTTTAGTGTTCCCTTTATTTTTTTGAGCAGTGTGTATATATATATATATATTTATATATATATATATATATATATATATATATACATACACACACACACACACACACACACACACACACACACACACACACACACACACTGCATTTATACACATACAAACACACACACACACATATATAATAGTAATGGTAGACTTACCGTTGATAACTATATTCCTCCTAAGTCCACAGTATACACAGGATAAACATTGGGACGTTGGGATATGAGGTAGCGACAGTGGATTGGCACCAGCGATCAAAGCTTCGGCCTCCCAGAATGCAATGGGCCAGTCCCCTATATCCCCACCTCCTGGCATAGGCAATTCAGTTGTTTTCCAAAGCTCAAGGCAGGAGCATCATAGAGAGCCCTAATCAGGCCAGAACAACACACATGCACACCCTTCTGTACAAGAGGGAAGAGGTTAGTAGGTGAAAGAATACTAAAATCAGGTGCGTCCAGGTAGTATCCCTATGGATACTGTGGACTTAGGAGAAATAGAGTTATCAACGGTAAGTCTACAATAACTATTATTTCTCCTGCAGTGTCCACAGGTTATCCACAGGATAAACATTGGGATGTCCCAAAGCAAATTAAGTGGTGGGGACGCTCCTGATTGAACAGGAGAATCCTTCACCCAAATTCAGCGTCCTGAGAGGCAAAGGCATCAAAGGCATAATGTCTAATGAATGTGTTAATGGAAGACCATGTGGCTGCCTTACATATCTGTTGTGCCGCCCATGACGGACCTACCTTACGAGTAGAGTGAGCAGAGACATTAGCCGGAATAGGTAGATCAGCTTGAGAAAATGCTTCTGAAATCATCATCCGAAGCCACCTTGCCAGTGTCTGCTTGTCAGCAGGCCATACTCTCTTGCGAAACCTGTAGAGAACAAAGAGTGTCTGTCTTTCTGATGGCACTCGTACGAACCACGTAGATCCTTAAGGAACGGACTACGTCCAATGATTCATCTCCCGCAGAAAGATCCGGCCCTTGAAAAGCCGGGACAACAATTTCTTCGTTAAAGGTGGAATTTAGACACCACCTTAGGAAGATAACCAGATTTGGTTCTAAGAACCTCTCTATCTGGATGAAAAATTAGAAAAGGAGGCCAACATAATAATGCCACTAAATATGAAACTCTTCTAGCTGAAACAATAGCCAGTAGAAAGCGGGCTTTAGCTGTTAACCATTTAAGATCCCCTTGCTTTAGTGGTTCAAATAGAGCAACATGCAGCGCCTTTAGGACTAAACTTAAATCCCAAGGCACTGCATGCGGAATAAAGGGAGGTTGGATGTGAAGCATTCTCTGGAAGACAGTGCGAACATCCTGTAGGTTAGCAATTTTCTTTTGAAACCATACACTTAATGCTGACATATACACTCTCAAGGAAGCCACCCGTTGACCTGTCCTGAAGGAATGCTAGGACTCTGGAAACTCTGCAAGACCTAGGGTCAAATTTCCGGTCACTGCACCACTGAATATAGGCTTGCTATATTCGGTGATAAATGCGAGCTGAGGAGGGGTTTCCTTGCTCTGAGCATTGTTTGAATTACCTGTTGTGAGAATCTTCTTGCTTTCAAAATGGAAGTCTCAAAAGCTACACCGTCAAAGACAGTCGATCCAGGTGCTTGTAATAGAAAGGACCCTGTGACAGTAGATCTGGACATTGAGGGAGTAGAACTGCAGAGGCTGTCGATGGCTGCTGCATATCTGCGTACCAATGTCTTCTGGACCAAGCCGAAGCTATTAGTATCACGACAACCTTTCCTTGTTTTCCAAAAGGGTCTCTCTTTGTCCAGATGGGATGTCTGCAGCCACCAGGCTAAGAACCTCCTTACTTCCAGAGGAAGGACCATAGTCTGCTTTTTTACTGTCTGATGAAAACCATTCCATTTGGAAAGCATCAGACGTTGCAGAGGCCTTGAGTGGAACAGAGCATACTCCATTATTTTGAATGTCGACACCATCAATCCCATCACACGCATTGCTGCGTGAATGGATACCCTTTGACTGTGTAGCAGCTCCTGAATCCTTGACTGAATCTTGGATATTTTTTCAGAGGTAAAATTACTCTCTGAAGACCTCGAATCCAACACAGTCCCCAAGTGAGTCATCCGTTGTGACGGAACCAAGGACGACTTTGCCCAATTTATGAGCCAACCGTGTATCTGCAAACAAGTTATTGTCTGTTGCAGATGACACTGAAGCAATTCCTGAGATTGTGCCAGGATTAATAAATCGTCGAGGTATGCAAAAATCCTTACCCCCTGCTGACGGAGATAAGCTGCCATTACCACCATAATTTTGGTGAATACTCTGGGAGCTGTGGCCAGTCCAAATGGTAGAGCCTGAAACTGAAAATGTTGCTGGAGGATAGCAAACCTGAGACAGCGCTGATGGGACAGTGCTATAGGAACATGAAGGTAAGCATCCTGGATATCCAGGGATACCAAAAAATCCTCCGGCTCCATGGCCAAAATAATAGAACGTAAAGTCTCCATATGAAAACGAGGCACCAAAATGTACTTGTTAAGCACTTTGAGATTGAGTATGGGCCAGAACGACCCATTTGGCTTCTAGACTAGAAACAGGTTGCAATAAAAACCTTGTCCTTGTTGTGCAGGAGGAACTGGAATTATCACTCCTGACTGAAGCAACTTCTGAACTGCCTCTTGCAAAGCCCTGGCATTTGGTTACATTGAAGACGGGCTGGTACAAAACATCCTTTGAGGAGGGTGTTTCTTGAAAGCAAACGCATATCCGTGAGATACCGCTTCTTGCACCCAGGCATCTGTGGTAGACTGCTGACAGATCTGTGCAAACTGAAGAAGTCAGCCTCCCACCCTGGGGTCCCCCAGGTGGAGGCCCGCATCATCAGGCTGATGGCTTATCTTCTGACTTGGAAACCAGCCCTCTGGTAGCCCAATGCTTTTAGTCTTACCAGACATCAAATTGAGACTGTTTGCCATAACCCTTTCCTTTTCTTTGAGTCCGAAAAGCTGGAAATCTAGGCTTGGATTTGTGTGTGGAAGGAAACTTCACTTTCTTGGAGTCTGCTTCTAACTCCAAAAATACTATTTAATTCTTTACCAAAAAGAATAGCTCCAGTAAAAGGCAAAGACTCCAGAACCTTCAGCTATCCATGTACGTAGCCAAACCGCTCTGCGAGCTACTACTGCTGAGGCGGGTGCCTGAGAGGCAATTGTACCCATATCCAAGGCTGCTTCTTCCATAAAAATAGCCATCTGTTTGATATGTGCAATATGGGATTTTGCTCTCTAGATGCCAATGATCATCCTCCAATGCAACAGCCAGGCTGTCACTGCTTTTGCCATCCAGGCTAAAGCCAAAGCTGGTCTTATGATTTCCCCAGACAAGGAGAAAATGTATTTTAGAAAATCATCTATTTTTCTATCCGTGACACCATTTAATGACGTTGAAGGAAGAGGTAATGTAGATTTTTGCACTAATCGAATGACATGTGTATCTACTTTGGGAGCCACCTCTTTTTTTAAACAGTCTCTAGCCGGAAGAGGATAACGGGAATTCCATTTCTTTGGAATTCTAAACTTCTTACTGGGTATTACCCAAGCCTCTTGCATAATTTCCGTCAGCTGATCTAACACAAGAAATTCAGTCCCAACTGTTTTGGAATATTTAAACATAGGTGCCTTAGATTTTAACAAAGGCTCTGCTGCTTCCTCTAAGGATAGAATGGCTTTCATAGCATTAATTAGCTCAGGTATGTCCACTGAGCTGAGACCTTCATCCTCATCTCTGTATGCAGACCTGGAGTGCGATGAGTCCTCATCCTCCGACGAGTCCCCCTCTGAAACATGTGTAGACTGTGAAGATGTTGTTTCATGTCTATATAATTTACTTTCCATTGGCCTTTCAGCCTGTTTTTGTTGAAAGGCTACAGATTCCTGAACTGGAGGTGATAAACCCCAGGTGGAATGTTGCATGTAATTGTTTATAGGGTAACCTATCGGTGGTATAGGAGCTGGCATGGGAGTCATTCCGAGTTGATCGCTCGCTAGCTACTTTTAGCAGCAGTGCAAACGCATAGTCGCCGCCCACGAGGGAGTGTATTTTCGCTTTGCAAGTGTGCGAACGCCTTTGCAGCAGAGCGCAGTAAAAACATTTTGTGCAATTTCAGTGTAGCTCTGGACTTACTCAGCCCTTGCGATCACTTCAGTCTTTTTGGTGCCGGAATAATTGTCAGACACCTGCCCTGCAAACGCCTGGGTTTTCCCAAACACTGACAGAACAAGGCTTATCCTGCACCAGACTAAATATAATTAATTGAATAAATAATAATAACCAACTAAACAGAAAAGGATTTCAGCCCCCATGGGCAACTATTCTATCGTTGGAGGTGCTCCTAGGAATAATGTACCAAATATACATAAATTTAGTGGATGTAGAAGAACCCACATCTCACCAAAAGAAAAGAAATTCCTTTGTTTGGAGCACTCTTTTAAGTAGTATATAAATTTATGAGAGATTTGATTTATTAAAACTTAGCTTTTATTATTTCTTACTCGACTAAAAAATATAAGGGATATGCTATGATTAATGAATCCCTTTGTAAACAGTGGTAAAAATCTATAAATAAGAGCAATTACAATCATTTATTATATAATAATGTAATTGTTCAAAAATTAGGAAATGTAATGATAGTAATCTATCAGTCTATTCAAATAAACAGCAGTAGTGATATTTTTTACTCTATTATACTCAGAAAATTCATTGACATTTGGGTATTAATATCACAAATAAATTCAGACCAATTAAATGCGTCTGAATTAGATCAAGCGGTGTAAATAATGCTAGAAAACTTCTTTGGATCAGCTTCTCCCCATATTTCAATCAAGCTTGTACACAAAAAGACTAATACTTTCTCATAGAGAATAGGTGGCTATTTATGCACCAACATTTGCTCCATACAATTGTGATACAATATATGTCAGTTTCTTGTTTAAAGAAATTAAATCGCAACCTTGTACTCTTTATTTACCGACACAGTTAAGGACAGCATCTCTGTTTATCTCTATGAGAAAGTATTAGTCTTTTTGTGTACAAGCTTGATTGAAATATGGGGAGAAGCTGATCCAAAGAAGTTTTCTAGCATTATTTACACCGCTTGATCTAATTCAGACGCATTTAATTGGTCTGAATTTATTTGTGATATTAATACCCAAATGTCAATTAATTTTCTGAGTATAATAGAGTAAAAAATATCACTACTGCTGTTTATTTGAATAGACTGATAGATTACTATCATTACATTTCCTAATTTTTGAACAATTACATTATTATATAATAAATGATTGTAATTGCTCTTATTTATAGATTTTTACCACTGTTTACAAAGGGATTCATTAATCATAGCATATCCCTTATATTTTTTAGTCGAGTAAGAAATAATAAAAGCTAAGTTTTAATAAATCAAATCTCTCATAAATTTATATACTACTTAAAAGAGTGCTCCAAACAAAGGAATTTCTTTTCTTTTGGTGAGATGTGGGTTCTTCTACATCCACTAAATTTATGTATATTTTCCCAAACACTCCCAGAAACGGTCAGTTGACAGCCATAAACGCCCTCTTTCTGTCAATCACCTTGCGTTCGGCTGTGCGAATGGAATCTTCGCTAAATCCATCACCCAGCACCGATCCTCTTTGTACCCATACGACGCGCCTGTGCATTGCGGTGCATACGCATGCACTGTTTTGCATTTTACCTGATCGCTGCGCTGCAAAAATCGGCAGCGAGCGATCAACTCGGAATGACCCCCATTATCCTCTCAGCTATACTGGATAATGTCTGCGCAAACGTAGTAGATGGGGGTTCCATTTGAATCTGTGCCTGCTTGGATTATTTAGGAAGCTTTTGTGAAAACTAAAACAGTTTGCACATATGTGGTCATTCAGAGTTGATCGCTAGATGTTTTCGGTCGCTGTGCAGCAAAGATGCCAAAAAATGGCACTTCTGCGTATGCGGCGCAATGCACACGTACTATTACAACGAACGATGTCGTTTCACAAAGGGTCTAGCGAAGCTTTTCAGTCGCACTGCTGGCCGCAGAGTGATTGACGTTTCTGGGTGTCAACTGACCGTTTTCAGGGAGTGTTCGAAAAAACGCAGGCATGACAAAAAACGCAGGCGTGGCTGGGCGAACGCAGGGTATGTTTGTGACATTAAAACAGGAACTGAACAGTCTGAAGTGATCGCAAGCGCTGAGTAGGTTTTGAGCTACTTTAAAACTGCACAAAAAAACTTTGTAGCCGCTCTGCGATCCTTTCGTTCGCACTTCTGCTAAGCTAACATATGTACACTCCCAGTGGGAGGCGGCATATCATTTGCACGGCTAATAAAAACGGCTAGCGAGCGAACAACTCGGAATGACCACCCTAATCCATTTTGAACCAAATCCTGGGAGGTTAACCCAGCTTTACAAGACAAACATGAAATGAGTGTTGGTGCTGTTGTGGAGAGTGTATCCTCCTCACCCTTGTCTATCCTAGACATGATAAACAAATCACACACCTGTACAGTGTTAACTACACAATTTGTGACTGAAATCACTTTCAAACTTGTTAAAGTGACATACAATCCGATCCCTCCTTGCTTTGCCCCAACATTGAGGATTGGAATACACAGAAACTGACAGAAATAGTAAAGTCAGCAATCACACTAGCCATCAGTCACAGGTTATACATTAGTATAATAAGCATTATGAGCACATATTCAACTACAGATACATTTCAAGTATGTAGGAGAAATATATTACTGCATTACCTTATATAGGAGTTTAACCGTATTCAGTCGCACAGCGAAAGAAACAGCAGCAATAGTTTACAGACTCATATGCATCAGACACTTACCCGACGATTCGTACTCAATGGCAGATAGAGACTTAGTGCTGTATCACCCAGCTCAGGAGAGTGGGATACAGGGAGACTTCACCAAGCTTCCAGGATCAATCAAAGCGCTAGTGAACGCTAAGTGGATCTAGACGCTATTAGTGTACACAACCGCCCCGTGAACCTACAGTGAACACAGACGCACCAGTCACACAGTCGCCTATGCTACTGGGTCCTTTTAGATACACAGCGTCTCAGATGGAAGCGGGAAATCAGTTCATGGTGGGAAACTGGTTATGAACCGGGGGAAGGGGCGACCAGGGGAGTGTCTTACTCCCCACTGCTGACATCAACCCCAGGGATCGCCGCCTCATACTACCCCTGGAGCCTATGATCCCGGAGGCCTAGAGCGGGTGCACCTGAGGTGGCAGCCGTGTCAGCGACTGGTCAGTAGTCTCCATCCCAAAACAGTGCGGCTGTGTTTTGCGTTTCCCCTGCTAAGCAGAACCAATGCCTTACCTTCTCCCTGTGCTCCGGCCACAGCTTGGTAATGTCTGCTGGACTTGATAGTACATCCTACACAGACGCCCGCCGAAACAGCACTGTACACATGGGTAAGCGTTGTCGCGACTCGGTGGGGAGTTGTTGGAGCGACTCTTTCTAAGGTACGTATAAGATGCTTTTTAGAAAGATCGCTCAAAAAAGAGTAAGACTATAAAAATAAAATAATAAAAAGCTTATGGCTGCTAAAAAACAGCAGCCCACTGACCATAGTCCGGCACATGCCGCACCAAATAAAAATCTGAATTGCCTGAGCCATGAGGTGGGAATATAGGGGACTGGCCCGTTGCATTCTGGGAGGCCAAAAGCTTTGATCGCTGGTGCCAATCCGCTGTTGCTACCTCATATCCCAATGTTTTTCCTGTGGCTAACTTGTGGACCCTGCAGGAGAAATATATACATAATTACTGACCCAGTAAAACAGATTAACTCACCTGTGCATTAAAGACATCCTCAAAACAGGACATGCTGCCATAACTTAAGGATCAGGGTTGAGAACCCTGTTATAAACAGTATGTTTTATAATATTTTGTGTGCTTGTCTCAACTGCAATGTTAAAGGTTTTTTTTTTGTTTTTTTTTAAAGGAAAGGTCTATTTTAGAGCTAACGTATAAATTATTTCTGAATCATTTACTCAGTAATTAAGAAAGATGCACTCAGGATAAAAGCTCTTATTACGTAGCAGCAAGCTTCAGTAGTTTATCAGAACTAAAGGAATCACAGAAGAAAAGAAAAAAAAAGTTCATGGTGGGAATTTTTTACCCTGCATTCAGGGACACTCCCTGTGGTCTATTCCACATCCCTTCATTTCTACAAAAGTAAGTGAACACTTTTGCAGAAATTAAGGATTAAGGTGCTATTCATTTTAAAGGTAATGCAGGAGATATCATGGATATTCTCCTGCTTACCTTTCACTCCAGATCTGGCCTTTTACTCCTGATATTGGGGACAAAATTCATGAAGTTATGAAGATACTAAATCTATGGAGCTTGGCAGTGAGCAGGGGCTGGCTGGCAACTTTCGGCTTGGGGGGCAGACTCAAGCAAGATGGCACCCTGCTCCCCTGCCCAGCCAGCACCGACAGTGAGAACCTTCACCATTTTCAGATGGTGCTGATTCCCAGTCCCCACTGCTTACCTATGGAAAGGAGTCCCGGGTTACAAAGAGGGATTATTGGGATCCCTCCACCAGACATTAGGGCTTCCTGCGCATGCGTGAACCCAAAATACACACATGTGCACTAGCCCAGCAGTGCTAGGTTTCACCGCTACTAAATAAGCAGATGAGCAGGTTCTGCAACAGACAATGTTGAATTGCTCCAGTATTTTAGTATTTGCTGCTGTTTCTTGCAGCAAGTTAGATACTAAAGTGTCACTGGTCATATTTTTAGCATAATGAATAAATCCCTCTGCCTGAATAGACTGCTAATAGGTGAAGTTGCAAAGCAAAAGTCTTACATTTATTTCTGACTTTTACAAAATATCTTTTTATATTGAACTGACATTTTCAGCTAAGTGGTCTTTTAAAAATACCAACTATAACAGAATTTTGAGACATTTATCCTTTCACATTTTTGGCTTAAGCGCAAACTCAATACTGATGATTAGGTTCTCTCACTGCGTTTTAATCATGATGTAGCAATAGATAACAACCAGTGAATACAAATAGGCTAAATGTCTGTGCTGTACTGTTCACATGTCTTCTACACACTGTCGGGAATGCAAGAAAATGGTTCCTGCACAACCTCCTTATGTTCTGTGGTCCATTTGAAAGGCAATGATAGAAAGCATTTGTTTGGATGAGACTGCACAAGATTATAAGAAATATGGGTAATCAGCATTAAAGGGATTCAACTTTCACACTACTCAGCTACATACTGCCCTATCTAATGAGATGACAATAATAGATATGAAATCCATGACGCAGTCAGAAAAATGCAAAAAGGATGCTATTAGAAACAGTCTGAAGAAATGCAGAAGTGCTTGTCCAAGTTGTCAGTGAACAAATGCACTGTAAAGGAACGGTAAGATTGCTGCGCAGCTCAAAGCATGTTTCTGTTTGTTAGCACATTGACAATATAATGTCAACATCAACACAACAATCAGGATTTTACCATTTGTTCAACTCTAAGGACCTTGCATTATTGCAAGTATTTTTTTTCCCTTGGGAAAACGTAAGCTGCCACTTCTGTCTCTGCTGCCATAAACCTGGCAATGTCTTATTATGCCACATTTCCCTTGTCACATGTCCTGCCAGAATGATTTAACTAGAAACCACAAAACCAGCGCGTTAGAGAAAAGCTGTGACAAGCCAGGGTTTTCTATAAATTTCTGCTCATAACGTACTGCTTTCACCACTCTCAGTAAGGGAAAACATGTACAACAGCACTAGAACCTGTCAGCTCTGCACTACACACTCCAAAACCTACATCATTTACTGAAACAAATGGAAAAAAAAAGTCTTGTTCTTAAGATGTTCACCCGAAGGCTACAGAATAAAAACATTTTTACTTTTGTATTTGTTTTTGAAACCATTAATTATGTGTATGGATTGTATATTTTATCTGTAGGCAGAAGACTGAATAAATTAAAGTTGCAAAGAAAATAGAACCAGACCACTGAGTAAATGTCCATGTGCTGCAAACGTTTTAAACTGCCATAATAGTTATGACCCTTACAATTACAGTGACCTCCTTTCGCTTACCAATAGCAATATAATAAATGTGCATCAATTCAGTTCTGTGATCTAAGCTGACAATAAAAACAGCATTGTGACTCCACATAATCACAGAAAAAATAAGATTTTACTCACCGGTAAATCTATTTCTCGTAGTCCGTAGTGGATGCTGGGAACTCCGTAAGGACCATGGGGAATAGCAGCTCCGCAGGAGACTGGGCACAACTAAAGAAAGCTTTAGGACTACCTGGTGTGCACTGGCTCCTCCCTCTATGACTCTCCTCCAGACCTCAGTTAGGATACTGTGCCCGGAAGAGCTGACACAATAAGGAAAGGATTTTGAATCCCGGGTAAGACTCATACCAGCCACACCAATCACACCGTATAACTCGTGATACTATACCCAGTTAACAGTATGAAATATAACTGAGCCTCTCAACAGATAGCTCAACAATAACCCTTTAGTTAAACAATAACTATATACAAGAATAGCAGACAATCCGCACTTGGGACGGGCGCCCAGCATCCACTACGGACTACGAGAAATAGATTTACCGGTGAGTAAAATCTTATTTTCTCTGACGTCCTAGTGGATGCTGGGAACTCCGTAAGGACCATGGGGATTATACCAAAGCTCCCAAACGGGCGGGAGAGTGCGGATGACTCTGCAGCACCGAATGAGCGAACTCTAGGTCCTCCTCAGCCAGGGTATCAAACTTGTAGAATTTAGCAAATGTGTTTGACCCCGACCAAGTAGCTGCTCGGCAAAGTTGTAAAGCCGAGACCCCTCGGGCAGCCGCCCAAGAAGAGCCCACCTTCCTCGTGGAATGGGCTTTCACTGATTTAGGATGCGGCAGTCCAGCCGCAGAATGTGCAAGTTGAATCGTGCTACAGATCCAGCGAGCAATAGTCTGCTTTGAAGCAGGCGCACCCAACTTGTTGGGCGCATGCAGGATAAATAGCGAGTCAGTCTTTCTGACTCCAGCTGTCCTGGAAACATAGATTTTTAGGGCCCGGACTACGTCCAGCAACTTGGAGTCCTCCAAGTCACGAGTAGCCGCAGGCACCACAATAGGCTGGTTCAAATGAAACGCTGAAACCACCTTTGGGAGAAATTGGGGACGAGTCCTCAATTCCGCCCTATCCATATGGAAAATCAGATAAGGGCTTTTACAAGACAAAGCCGCCAATTCTGACACACGCCTGGCCGAAGCCAAGGCCAACAGCATGACCACTTTCCACGTGAGATATTTTAGTTCCACGGTTTTAAGTGGTTCAAACCAATGCGACTTTAGGAAATCCAACACCACGTTGAGATCCCAAGGTGCCACTGGGGGCACAAAAGGGGGCTGAATATGCAGCACTCCCTTAACAATTGTCTGAACTTCAGGTAGTGAAGCCAGTTCTTTTTGGAAGAAAATCGATAGAGCCGAAATCTGGACCTTAATGGAACCCAATTTTAGACCCATAGTCACCCCTGACTGTAGGAAGTGCAGAAATCGACCTAGCTGAAATTCCTCCGTTGGGGCCTTCCTGGCCTCACACCACGCAACATATTTCCGCCATATGCGGTGATAATGGTTTACGGTCACTTCTTTCCTAGCTTTAATAAGCGTAGGGATAACTTCCTCCGGAATGCCCTTTTCCTTCAGGATCCGGCGTTCAACCGCCATGCCGTCAAACGCAGCCGCGGTAAGTCTTGGAACAGACAGGGCCCCTGCTGCAGCAGGTCCTGTCTGAGCGGCAGAGGCCATGGGTCCTCTGAGATCATTTCTTGAAGCTCTTCTTGGCCAATCCGGAACAATGAGTATAGTTCTTACTCCTCTCCTTCTTATTAGTCTCAGTACCTTGGATATGAGAGGCAGAGGAGGGAACACATACACCGACCGGTACACCCACGGTGTTACCAGAGCGTCCACAGCTATCGCCTGAGGGTCCCTCGACCTGGCGCAATATCTTTTTAGCTTTTTGTTGAGGCGGGACGCCATCATGTCCACCTGTGGCCTTTCCCACCGGTGTACAATCATTTGGAAGACTTCTGGATGAAGTCCCCACTCTCCCGGGTGGAGGTTTCAGAATCCAGCCGTGCTGTTGTAGCACTTCCCGAGCTAGTGCTACACCGATCAACAACTGTTCCCTGGACCTCGCCTTTATAAGGAGATCGTCCAAGTACGGGATAATTAAAACTCCCTTTCTCCGAAGGAGTATCATCATTTCGGCCATTACCTTGGTAAATACCGTCGGTGCCGTGGACAGACCAAACGGCAACGTCTGGAATTGGTAATGACAGTCCTGTACCACAAATCTGAGGTACTCCTGGTGAGGAGGGTAAATGGGGACATGCAGGTAAGCATCCTTGATGTCCAGTGATACCATGGAATCCCCCTCGTCCAGGCTTGCAATCACCGCCCTGAGCGATTCCATCTTGAACTTGAACCTTCTTATATAAGTGTTCAAGGATTTTAATTTTAAAATGGGTCTCACCGAACCGTCCGGTTTCGGTACCACAAACATTGTGGAATACTAACCCCGTCCTTGTTGAAGGAGGGGTACCTTGATTATCACCTGCTGAGAATACAGCTTGTGAATCGCCTCCAGCACTGCCTCCCTGTCCGGGGGAGCTGTCGGCAAGGCAGATTTGAGGAAACGGCGAGGGGGAGACGTCTCGAATTCCAGCTTGTACCCCTGAGATACTACTTGTAGAATCCAGGGATCCACCCGTGAGCGAGCCCACTAGTCGCTGAAGTTCTTGAGACAGGCCCCCACCGTACCTGGCTCCGCCTGTGGAGCCCCAGCGTCATGCGGTGGACTTAGAGGAAGCGGGGGAGGACTTTTGTTCCTGGGAACTGGCTGTATGTTGCAGCTTTTTCCCTCTACCTCTGCCTCTGGGCAGAAAGGACGCGCCTCTAACCCGCTTGCCTTTCTGGGGCCGAAAGGACTGTACCTGATAATACGGTGCTTTCTTTGGCTGTGAGGGAACATGGGGTAAAAATGCTGACTTCCCAGCTGTCGCTGTGGAAACGAGGTCCGAGAGACCATCCCCAAACAACTCCTCACCCTTGTAAGGCAATACTTCCATGTGCCTTTTAGAATCTGCATCTCCTGTCCACTGCCGAGTCCACAATCCTCTCCTGGCAGAAATGGACATTGCGTTTATTTTAGATGCCAGCCGGCAAATATCCCTCTGTGCATCTCTCATGTACAAGACAGCGTCTTTAATATGCTCTACGGTTAGCAATATAGTGTCCCTGTCTAGGGTATCAATGTTTTCCGACAGGGAATCTGACCACGCAGCTGCAGCACTGCACATCCATGCTGAAGCAATAGCCGGTCTCAGTATAATACCCGAGTGTGTATATACAGACTTCAGGATAGCCTCCTGCTTTCTATCAGCAGGCTCCTTTAGGGCGGCCGTGTCCGGAGACGGTAGTGCCACCTTTTTTGACAGACGTGTGAGCGCTTTATCCACCCTAGGGGATGTCTCCCAATGTGACCTGTCCTCTGGCGGGAAAGGGTACGCCATTAGTAACTTTTTAGAAATTACCAGTTTCTTATCGGGGGAAGCCCACGCTTCTTCACACACTTCATTTAATTCATCAGATGGGGGAAAAACCACTGGTAGTTTTTTCTCCCCAAACATAATACCCTTTTTTGTGGTACCTGGGGTAATATCAGAAATATGCAACACATTTTTCATTGCCGTAATCATGTAACGGGTGGCTCTATTGGAATGTACACTAGTCTCATCATCGTCGACACTGGAGTCAGTATCCGTGTCGACATCTGTGTCTGCCATCTGAGGTAGCGGGCGTTTTAGAGCCCCTGATGGCTTTAGAGACGTCTGGGCAGGCACAGGCTGAGAAGCCGGCTGTCCCACATCTGCTATGTCGTCAAACCTTTTATGTAAGGAGTCGACACTGTCGCGTAATTCCTTCCACATAACCATCCACTCAGGTGTCGACCCCGCAGGGGGTGACATCACATTTATCGGCACCTGCTCCGCCTCCACATAAGCCTCATCAAACATGTCGACACAGCCGTACCGACACACCACACACACACAGGGAATGCTCTGACTGAGGACAGGACCCCACAAAGCCCTTTGGGGAGACAGAGAGAGAGTATGCCAGCACACACCAACAGCGCTATATAACACAGGGATCAACACTATAACTGAGTGATTTTTCCCAATAGCGGCTTGTATACACAATATTGCGCCTAAATTTAGTGCCCCCCCTCTCTTTTTTACCCTATGTAGTCTGGAAACTGCAGGGGAGAGCCTGGGAGCGATCCTTCCAGCGGAGCTGTGAGGGAAAATGGCGCCAGTGTGCTGAGGGAGATAGCCCCGCCCCTTTTTCGGCGGACTTCTCCCGCTTTTTTCTATGTATATCTGGCAGGGGTATTTTACACATATATAGTCTCTATGACTATATTATGTGTTATTTGCCAGCCAAGGTACTCAATATTGCAGCCCAGGGCGCCCCCCCCCCCCCCAGCGCCCTGCACCCATCAGTGACCGGAGTGTGAGGTGTGCATGGGAAGCAATGGCGCACAGCTGTAGTGCTGTGCGCTACCTTGATGAAGACCGAAGTCTTCTGCCGACGATTTCCAGGACCCTCTTCTTGCTTCTGGCTCTGTAAGGGGGATGGCGGCGCGGCTCCGGGACCGGACGACCGAGGCTGGGCCTGTGTTCGATCCCTCTGGAGCTAATGGAGTCCAGTAGCCTAGAAGCCCAAGCTAGCTGCAAGCAGGTAGGTTCGCTTCTCTCCCCTTAGTCCCTCGTAGCAGTGAGTCTGTTGCCAGCAGATCTCACTGAAAATAAAAAACCTAAAATAAACTTTCTTTTTCTAAGAGCTCAGGAGAGCCCCTAGTGTGCATCCAGCTCAGCCGGGCACAAAATTCTAACTGAGGTCTGGAGGAGGGTCATAGAGGGAGGAGCCAGTGCACACCAGGTAGTCCTAAAGCTTTCTTTAGTTGTGCCCAGTCTCCTGCGGAGCCGCTATTCCCCATGGTCCTTACGGAGTTCCCAGCATCCACTAGGACGTCAGAGAAATTCTACTGCAAAAACACAGTGGAGGCAGCCATTTTGTAGTCTGTTCCAAGTTCATTAGTTCAGCTCACAGAACAGCTGCTTCTCCATAGGTGTAGGCTTCTGAAAGCGAGATATTAGTAAAAGACAGACAAACAGAGAATGCAACACAATACAGTGGTTGTGTCTTGTGCAAATCAAACCTAAACATCCTCATATATACATACAGTTGGTACAGTAAGCAGCATTTAGTGAAGAAGGAAATCCCAATCACCCAATCAATTTCCTGAGAAATTCAACTGTCCAATTATTGTTTTTGAATGGTTAATTAGATGGATTCACTTGTTCTTCACATCTTGTTAACTATGTTTCATTGGAATGTAGGAGAAAAACACCCAAAATACAATGTACAGTAATTGTTGTCTGTCATGCTATTGCTGTTTCCAGATGCTATTAGTGGGCAGTATGGATGGTGTAATGGTTGGCATTACTGCCTCACAGCACTGAGGTCATAGGTTCAATTCCCACCATGGCCCTAACTGTGTGGAGTATGTATATTCTCCCCGTGCTTGCATGGGTTTCCTCCGGGTACTCCGGTTTCCTCCCACAATCCAAAAATATACTGGTAGGTTAATTGGCTCCCAACAATATTAACCCTAGTGTGAATGTGTGTGCGTGTGTATATGTGATAAGGAATATAGATTGCAAGCTCCACTGGGGCAGGGACTGATGTGAGTGGGCAAATATTCTCTTTAAAGTGCCGCGGAATATGTGCGCGCTATATAAATAACTTGTATAAAAAATAAATAAATAAATTAGAATCATTGACTTCTAGGGCCACTGTTTTGATTTGGATTGTTATTGTATACAGTATTTCCACAACTACACCCTGCCAGTACTGGCATAATTATAACAACATCAGTCATCCGATCCCAGCACCTGATTGGGGAACCGGGAACAATGGGACATGCAGGGGAAGGTCAGAAGATGGGGGTGCACATGTGCAAGACAGACATTAAGGTAGATTATATAATCCTATTGTATACTCCGTAATTGACCAATGTTTTAAAATATATCTCCACATAAATGGTCTATGGCAGTGGTTTCCAAACTTTTTTGAATCACGGCACCCTAGAGTATCAGAATTTTTTTCACGGCACCCCTAGACCAAGAATTTCTTATTGAGAAATTTAGAAAGAAATATTAAAATTAAGTAGATTGTGTTTATATGTCATCCTTAGGGTCAGTTGTGTGGTGAGGGACAAGATTTGCTGCTGTTTGTCCCCATATTTTATGACTGACAGCTACTAGCACTGGTTTTGCCCATTATATTGACCATAAATAATATGAATTGGTCCTGGACACCCAATCCAAGGCACCCCTGCAAGTGTCCCGAGGCACCCCAGGGAGCCACGGCACACATTTTGGGAACCACTGGTCTATGTGATTAATTCATGTTTGTACGCTATGGCCGATGTTCACGCAAAGAAAGTGATTATTGGCAGACTGTGCATGTGCTGCATTCTTATGGACCCTACACATTGCACATTGCGCGATCCGCCGCTGAGCTGGCGGATATGGCCGACGGGTGACCCGGCGGGCAGTGACAGGGGCAGTGAAATTTCTTCACTCCTCCCGTCACCTGGTTTCATAGCAGTGCAGGCAAATATGGACGAGATTGTCCATATTGGCCTGCATGCACAAGCGATGAACGAGCGCGGGGTTGCGCATTATTCATTGCTGGTGCCTCCACACTGAAAGATATTAACGGTATCTTGTTCATTAATGAACGAGATCGTTCATATCTTTCAGTATTATTGCCTAGTGTGTAGGGCCTATTACTGCGCTTGCGTCAAGGTGCCGCTGCAATCCCGCTTGCAATGAGGAAAGTGATTGACAGAAAGTGACTGATTGGAGGTGTTAATATGGAATGGTTGCAAAAATGCAGGTGTGTCATTGCTGTTTTCGGGGGTGGGGGTATCTGCCGTCAGCTGCGGGCTTGTAGGTACAAAAACATAGCTCCTGTGTCACTACAGCCGTGTCCAGTCTGCATAGACATAGGCCTACCCAAGCAGTCGACATTCCTAGTTTTTGCTTATTGGATGCAAATGTGTATGTAATTGTGAATGAGTTTGTGGCGGCACCAGTGGGCGTCTCTTTTCATTCCTGGCCAGCAGCTTCCCATGCTAATATCAGCAGTTGCGATTCCGCTAGAAAAAGTGTAAGTATTGAACTTCCCCCTACCATCATGCAATGCATTTGAACACTTCTGCAAGATAGAATGACCAAAAAGGAGTCTGAGGTCTTGGAAAAATACATAAGTAGTTTGCTGGCTCCTTGACAGACAAGAAAATAGTTCAGCCTAGCAATAATAAAAGAAAAAAAAAAGGGTTAATGGGTTCTGTAGTTACAGTATACCTGGCCCCCATCCCACAGCCTCCTAATTGGCCAGTGTTACAGCCTCTTCTGTTTCACGTGAGGTCCAGCTATATATGTGGATATGGAACAGTGACCGTTTACATAAGCAAGATCTTTCTTTTTGCTTTGTGTTCAGTTAAAAGTATTCATTAGTCACAATTCTAATTCTAAAAAGATGATTAATGATGATATCGATTTTAAATAAATCAATAAAAAGCAAAACAGACTGTGACAGGTCACTGCTAAGTGTAATGTTACACTGCTCCCTTTTCTATTCTAAAGTTCCCGCATGTTCACTTCATAAATAGTCTAACTTTTAAAATGATTTCCTTGTCTAAACCTCTAAGGTCTCAAGCAGTTTTACTTCCATCCTTCAATCCTTCCGCATTATTATTTAATATACATCAAAGACTGCAATATAGACAAATAAACTGCTTAAATTTAAACCTTCACTGCAATCATTTCCGTGAAACTAAAAAGCAGTGATTTGAGAGGGCATAGGAAATGTGTTATGCCAAGCAGTTTATGGTAAGCAAATTCAGCTCCATATCAGATTTATGGTCTCTGAATAATAACAGACATTATATGTGAACTGTATATAAAATAGTCTTCTACAACGATTTCCAAAGCTGTCAAGCGCAATGTTGTTCCCTCTAAGAAAATAAAGTGTGATAAGAGGATTCGTATGATAAATCCACACTGCAGGGCTGCATTGTTAATACAATTTCGTGAATACCTGGAAAACTGAATTATAAGTCTTGCATTTAACCATTCAGGTTACAGATCATTACAGCATGACCACTCAAAGGTTATATACCTGTGCTGTACATCTCTGTTAATAAACTTAGGGCCTAATTCAGGTTCAGTCGCAATCGTCCAAAAATCTCACACAGGCGTTTATCGGACTATTGCGGCTGCACAGTGCGTGCGTGGACTTTCACAGTGCGATCGACTGTGACAGCAGAGGGTGTCGGGGGGAGGTGGGAGGGGTTTGAGCGGCCGCATGATGTCACACACACTGCTGTGGGGGAAAACATGCCGGTGGTGCGCTTGCCTTAGCAGCCAGGCTGCACAGGCCGTGGTCAACCTCAACTGCTGCGATTCCTACAATACGATCGCAATTCGATTGCATCGCTGGGTGGCACTTCTCATGCTGGGCGGCCCCAGCATGAGATTTTTTTTCAGTAGCAGATCTTGCAATTTAGGGTGATTCTCCAGAAAGTGAACAGCATCACACGCTTTTATTTTTTTTTCCCTTTTAAACTGTTCTGTTAAGAAATTGTTCTTATATGAAAACATAATTGCTTAGAAGCAATGCCTTACCTTATAACTTAAAATTACAACAATACCACTAGAGAATCGCCCTTTAGCAGAATCTGCTACTGATGCTAAATTAGGCCCCTAATCACTCAAATGTCCCATTAATTACAATGTAATAATTAGAACACCTATACCAGGCCTGGCCAACCTGTGGCTCTCCAGATGTTGTGAAACTACACATCCCAGCATGCCCTGCCACAGTTTTAGCAATCCCTAATAGCAAAACTGTGGCAAGGCATGATGGGACTTGTAGTTTTACAACAGCTGGAGAGCCACAGGTTGGCCAGGCCTGACCTATACAATGTACTTAACATGTAAACAATAAACTAACATTACAGTTGGCAGTCAGATGGATCATATCAGTTGATGTTAATGGACCTCATCCAGTGACAATGTCTCATTATAGATGCATTGAGACAAATTAAGGTTCCAGTTATCAGATTGTATGAAATCATAGAACCACCAAAAGGTTATACTTGAGACAGCACTTACTTGTTGTCGGCTGACAAAATGTTTTAAAGGCAGATCCAGGTGGATTTAACAGTAAACAAACCAATATGTGTGTTGCCTGTGATGCGTTTCTGTGCAAGCAGCATTTTTTCTCAAACAATTTAGTGATCCCCGGAGATAGATTTCTGCCATAGCATCTTACAGGTTTACCTTTTTGTTCCATTGCACCCTGATTACCAACAATGGCAAGTCTCTCCGGGAGAGAGTTACAGGTGGGCTGCTTGGGGGTATGATCACATCATTATGGCCCCTTTCCTGTAACGTTTTACCAAGATTTTCATCACAAACTGCAATATTATGCCCCTTGCCATAACAATTATTCCAGGAAAGCGTTGGAATGCGAGAGACTTGTCCACTTTGCCCCAGGTCGGGAGACTCCCTGAAATGCTGTGAGAGTGGGCAAGTATGCATTGCACCCAATATCTAACTTCTTGTAATGCACACTAACTTCTACTGCTAACCCCGCTTAGACCTGCACTAAGATATTATGTTGTTATAATTAAGTGTCTCAGCTGAACAGAATAGGTACTTTCTCAAGTATAACCTTTTGCTGGATCTGTGATTTCATACAATCAGATAACAGGAAACTTAATTAGTCTCAATGCATCTATAATAAGACTATGTCAGTGGATGACATCCATTAACATCAACTGCTATTCACCAACTGACTGCCATCTGTAATGTTTAATTGTGTACATGTTAAGTACATTGTATAAGTGTTTTACTAAATTAATCATTATGAACGGTAGGAGCATTTAATTTATTAGGTTTTTTTCTATTAATAGAAACCTACAGCGCAGATTCCTATATATAAACTCATTCTGTTCAAAGAGAATATTTTCCTGTTTTCTTAAAAACTGTCGCCCTGCAAATACTCAAATTTATTTTGAGGTCATTTGTGCCAGTGGCTTTTGTATATAATGTTTAGCTGGACACAGAGATGGAGCAGGGCTTACTACCACTCTGTGTCCTGGCCCCTCCCCACATACCTGTGACATCTCGTAAGAGGGCGGGGCTGCCAGCAGTAGAAAGTGAAGAGATGCCTGGATGCGCTGGACAGCTCTACATACTGCAGGGTGCAGTGATGAAGGGCTACTGGCCTCTGGGTGCCTTTCCATGCACACTGCTAGCCAGATGCTGGGGATGTGGGACAGGGCACTGGAGTAAATTGTAATCATTGTTCTATATATTGATTACAGCATAAATTATCTTTTGGTAACAAAAACTACAATGCAGAGTCCATACTCTGGTGACCACAGTATGGCAACTACCGTATAATGTGTCGCCAATATCGTGCAAAAACAAAAAAACTAAAAGAGACAAGAAAATCAGGGCCAAGATTCTGGTGACTACCTTTCAAATTGTGAGCCCATATTCTGGAGAACAATTCTTGGTGCCCAAGAACAAGTAAGATATTATATTGTGATAAGCACAAAACATAGTGATTAATCCATATTCTGGTGACCATAGTACAATGCAGAGCCCGCATTCTGGTGACTATAGTACAATGCAGAGCCCGCATTCTGGTGACGATAGTACAATGCAGAGACCGCATTCTGGTGACTATAGTACAATGCAGAGACCGCACTCTGGTGACTATAGTACAATGCAGAGACCGCACTCTGGTGACTATAGTACAATGCAGAGACTGCACTCTGGTGACTATAGTACAATGCAGAGACCGCACTCTGGTGACTATAGTACAATGCAGAGACCGCACTCTGGTGACTATAGTACAATGCAGAGACCGCACTCTGGTGACTATAGTACAATGCAAAGACCGCACTCTGGTGACTATAGTACAATGCAGAGACCGCACTCTGGTGACTATAGTACAATGCAGAGACCGCACTCTGGTGACTATAGTACAATGCAGAGACCGCACTCTGGTGACTATAGTACAATGCAGAGACCGCACTCTGGTGACTATAGTACAATGCAGAGACCGCACTCTGGTGACTATGGTACAATGCAGAGACCGCACTCTGGTGACTATAGTACAATACAGAGACCGCACTCTAAATGATCTTTTGGTAACAAAAACTACAATGCAGAGTCCATACTCTGGTGACCACAGTATGGCAACTACCGTATAATGTGTCGCCAATATCGTGCAAAAACAAAAAAACTAAAAGAGACAAGAAAATCAGGGCCAAGATTCTGGTGACTACCTTTCAAATTGTGAGCCCATATTCTGGAGAACAATTCTTGGTGCCCAAGAACAATTAAGATATTATATTGTGATAAGCACAAAACATAGTGATTAATCCATATTCTGGTGACCATAGTACAATGCAGAGCCCGCATTCTGGTGACTATAGTACAATGCAGAGCCCGCATTCTGGTGACTATAGTACAATGCAGAGACCGCACTCTGGTGACTATAGTACAATGCAGAGACCGCACTCTGGTGACTATAGTACAATGCAGAGACCGCACTCTGGTGACTATAGTACAATGCAGAGACCGCACTCTGGTGACTATAGTACAATGCAGAGACCGCACTCTGGTGACTATAGTACAATGCAGAGACCGCACTCTGGTGACTATAGTACAATGCAGAGACCGCACTCTGGTGACTATAGTACAATGCAGAGACCGCACTCTGGTGACTATAGTACAATGCAGAGACCGCACTCTGGTGACTATAGTACAATGCAGAGACCGCACTCTGGTGACTATAGTACAATGCAGAGACCGCACTCTGGTGACTATAGTACAATGCAGAGACCGCACTCTGGTGACTATAGTACAATGCAGAGACCGCACTCTGGTGACTATAGTACAATGCAGAGACCGCACTCTGGTGACTATAGCACAATGCAGAGCCCGCACTCTGGTGACTATAGCACAATGCAGAGCCCGCACTCTGGTGACTATAGTACAATGCAGAGCCCGCACTCTGGTGACTATAGTACAATGCAGAGCCCGCACTCTGGTGACTATAGTACAATGCAGAGCCCGCACTCTGGTGACGATAGTACAATGCAGAGACCGCACTCTGGTGACGATAGTACAATGCAGAGACCGCACTCTGGTGACGATAGTACAATGCAGAGACCGCACTCTGGTGACTATAGTACAATGCAGAGACCGCACTCTGGTGACTATAGTACAATGCAGAGACCGCACTCTGGTGACTATAGTACAATGCAGAGACCGCACTCTGGTGACTATAGTACAATGCAGAGACCGCACTCTGGTGACTATAGTACAATGCAGAGACCGCACTCTGGTGACTATAGTACAATGCAGAGACCGCACTCTGGTGACTATAGTACAATGCAGAGACCGCACTCTGGTGACTATAGTACAATGCAGAGACCGCACTCTGGTGACTATAGTACAATGCAGAGCCCGCATTCTGGTGACTATAGTACAATGCAGAGCCCGCATTCTGGTGACTATAGTACAATGCAGAGACCGCACTCTGGTGACTATAGTACAATGCAGAGACCGCACTCTGGTGACTATAGTACAATGCAGAGACCGCACTCTGGTGACTATAGTACAATGCAGAGACCGCACTCTGGTGACTATAGTACAATGCAGAGACCGCACTCTGGTGACTATAGTACAATGCAGAGACCGCACTCTGGTGACTATAGTACAATGCAGAGACCGCATTCTGGTGACTATAGTACAATGCAGAGACCGCACTCTGGTGACTATAGTACAATGCAGAGACCGCACTCTGGTGACTATAGTACAATGCAGAGACCGCACTCTGGTGACTATAGTACAATGCAGAGACCGCACTCTGGTGACTATAGTACAATGCAGAGACCGCACTCTGGTGACTATAGTACAATGCAGAGACCGCACTCTGGTGACTATAGTACAATGCAGAGACCGCATTCTGGTGACTATAGTACAATGCAGAGACCGCACTCTGGTGACTATAGTACAATGCAGAGACCGCACTCTGGTGACTATAGTACAATGCAGAGCCCGCACTCTGGTGACTATAGTACAATGCAGAGCCCGCATTCTGGTGACTATAGTACAATGCAGAGACCGCACTCTGGTGACTATAGTACAATGCAGAGCCCGCACTCTGGTGACTATAGTACAATGCAGAACCCGCATTCTGGTGACTATAGTACAATGCAGAGCCCGCATTCTGGTGACCATAGTACAATGCAGAGCCCGCATTCTGGTGACAATAGTACAATGCAGAGCCCGCATTCTGGTGACTATAGTACAATGCAGAGCCTGCATTCTGGTGACCATAGTAGATTGCAGAGTCCGCATTTTGGTGACCATAGTACAATGCAAAGTCTATATTCTGGTTAGAATAGTACAATGCAGAGACCATATTCTGGTTAGCATAGTACAATTCAGAGCCCATGGTAACCAGAGTATAACCAGAGTATAAATTCAGGGTAACCAGAGTATAAATTCAAATTTCAACTTCTGATAGCCACAGTATAAAAAGAACACATTTATTTGCATAGTGATTTTCTCCAATAGGACTCAAGTACATTACATTGGAGGATAACCGTACATAATACAATGAAGGTTAGGCAGACAACTTTGGAGAACTGCAATAGTTACAGTAAGGATAATGGGACCCAGTACGGCCACTGGGAATAATAAACAATACTTGGAGGTGTAGCAGAAAATTATGAAATACAGAATATGGAGGAGGATGAAATACCAAATAAAAGATAACTGCAGAGACATCAGATCCACGAATGGTTCATGCTAACCATGAGAGTACAAGCTGAAGAAGCCATCATGCGTGTACTACATATAGTGGGATACAGTGGATGGGATAAGCATTTCATAAGAGTGAATTCACAAACTGGTATATAGTGCAGACCAAGGCTTTTTGAGGCATAAATTAAGTGCTAGGCTGGATAACAGTTATTGGCCTTACTGGGAAGTGGATACAAATGTGTCCTCATACTGTACACCTATGCTTGTTGCACCATAAATCGCAAGACACCTGTCATGACTTCTGTACATTTTTCCTCAATCTTACATAGAATTTGACAGCAGATAAGAACCACTTGGCCCATCTAATCTGCCCCTTTTTTTACCATATTGTTACCTCAAACTTTATTTGACCTTTATTTCTTTGTAAGGATAACCTCATGTCTATCCCATGCATGTTTAAATTCCTCTACTTTTTTAGACTCTACCTTCTCTGACGGGAGGCTACCCTTTCTGTGAAGTCATTTTTCCTCAAATTTCCCCTGAACCTCCCCTCCTCCAGTCCCAGTGCATATCCTCGTGTTCTAAAACTTATTTTTATTTGAAGAATGTTTCCCTCCTAGACTTTGTTAAACTCATGACATATTTGAAAGTTTCTATCATGTCCCCCCTTTCCCTTCTCTGCTCCAAACTATACATATTGAGAGTTTTTAGTCTTTCCAGGTAACTTTTGTGATGTACAGTAGGCCATGTACCATTTTTAGTTGCCCTTCTTTGCACAGTCTCTAATATATTATTATCCTTCTGAAGATATTGCCTCCAGAATTGAACACAGTATTCTAGATGAGGCTGTACCAATGAACTATATTGTGGCATTAGTACTTCTTTCATTGACTGCAGGTTATTGGATACCCTCCTAAGTATCCAATCTCACGCATTCAAGTTTATTTAGCAGTCTGTGATGTGGGACAGTGTCAAAATCCTTACTAAAGTCTAAACCTGTCGGATTTGAACGCAAATTTAATTTCTGTCGGAAATTGAATAGACCCCTATATCTATGCCCTAGGGAGGCCAATCCCGGGATCGGCGGGATCCCAGGATTTGGGCCCAAAAATGCCGGGATTTGAATCCTGGGATTGGAGCATCCAATCCCGGGATTCACGGGATTACACTGCGCATGTGCGGGAAGGAGTGTGTGTAAGTAATACTACTTACAATTAGGCGGGCGGCAGCCATAGACTAACCCTGAACGCGGCGGCACTTCAAATGTGGCGCCGGCCGCCAGCCAATCAGAGCTGGCGGACCGGCAGCCAATCAAGGAAGCTGCCGCAGCAGTGGCAGCCAATCAGGAGCGACTGCTACGGCCACTTCCCTGATTGGCTGCTGGTCCGCCAGCTCTGGATGGCTGGCGGCCGGCGCTTCATTTGAAATGCCGCCACGTTTAGTGTGTCCATGGCTGGCGCCCACCTAATAGTAAGTGGTATTACTTACACCCAGCCTCCCTCCCGCGCCGCTACCAACCCTCCCCGCTACCTACTGTACATCCTCCCGCCCAGCTACCTACACCCTCCCGCACCGCTACCTACACGCTCCCGCCCAGCTACCTACACCCTCCCGCACCGCTACCTACACCCTCCCGCCCAGCTAACTACACCCTCCCGCCCAGCTACCTACACCCTCCCGCCCAGCTAGCTACACCCTCCTGCACTGATACCTACACCCTCCCTCCCTTCCCCGCCGCTACCTACCCTCCAGCGCTGCTCCCTACACCCTTCTTTACCGATCCTTACTGCAATCCCGGGATCCCGGGATTGAGCGTTTTTCAATCCCGAATCCCGGGATTGAAAAAACCGCCCGGGATTGGCTTCCCTACTATGCCCCCACCTTTATCAATTACTTTAGTCACCCAGTCAAAAAAGTCAATAAGGTTTGTTTGACATGATCTCCCCCCCAGTGAATCCATGCTGTTTTGTATTATGTAATACCCCTTTCACACCGCAAACCCAGGTCCAACCCGGTATTTTGAACCTGGGTCCGACCTGGGTTGGACACGGGTCAGACCCTTTCACACTACACTTTCAACCCGGGTTATTGCAGGGTTGGCTCCTTTTAACTCAACCCGGGTCAGCAATTAAAACACCACGAATGTCATTTTAAATGGACTTTTTTTGGCTCAGAAAGATGAGGTGTCAGAAGGGGACAAAAGGAGAAGGTGGGGACAGCTCACCGCATTGCAGGAATCATGGTTGACAGAGCTATGTTTTTATACACAAGTGCAACTTTAACCCCTTCAGTGGCGAGTTCTCAATTTAAAAACACACCCTGGGGGTGTGTTTTTAAATTGGCATGGGAGTGGTGGGGAAGCTGTAGGGTGGGCAAGTGACAGGGAGAGGTTATCGCCTGGTGATTCCCCGAGAACCCTACCCGCGGGGATTGCCAGCCCCAACGCTGATTTGCAGCCTTGTGGTGCCTGGGAATCAGCATAAGCAATTATACAGCTAAGCCCACCCCCCGGCCAATAGCAGTCCTGAGGACGGGCTTAACTCCAAAATGGAGTATGCTGATTCCTGGATGCCGTGCATGCTGCACTGATGTCACCAAGGAATCAGCAGGTAGTATGCATGGAAATCTTCCGGGGTTGCCAGCACTGTCAGTGCTGGCTATCCCGGAAAATTTCCGGGCATACCACCGAAGGGGTTAACTGTTCCAGTAACATACCTCCCAACTGTCCCGATTTTTGTGGGACAGACCTGTTTTTTTTGGGACTGTCCCGCTGTCCCACAGTGGGGGGGGGGGGGGGGGGGTAGCAGCTGGGAGGCTCCTGTCACTGCTGCTCTGCTTAGCATTGCAGCGGAGAATAGACGCTGTGCGCACGGTGTTTATTCACAGGTGACAGAGGTGGCATGCCAGCAGCTCAGACAGTGCTGGACATGCCCACTCAGTGGTGGAACAAGGGTGTGTGACTCGTGATCGCGGTTCTGCCCCCTTTCATATAGGCCATGCCCCCTTCCCAGGCACCCGCGCATTTAGCACGCGCCAAGGTCCCGCTTTGTACTTTTAATAAGTTGGGGGTATACAGAAAGTTGCCTAGCAATCTCTGCCTCACCTCTAATTTTTAATAGCTCTAATTCTTAATGCTCTCTGTTCTCTCCTGTGTAGCAGGGCTCAGATTGCGGACATCATCAAGGCACACAAAGAACAGCCAATCAGCACGTTTACATGAATGCAGGGTTGAATATCCCGGGTTGGCACTTAGTGCACATTGACCTGGATCCAACCCGTGTTTAACACTGCTTTTATACCGGGCTGAAATGCAGGGTTACTTGACCCGGGATATTCAAAAGTGGTGCTTTTAGACTGCACCTCCACCCGGGTCGAGCTAGCTTGACTCGGCAATATCCCGGGTTATATTTGCGGTGTGAAAGGGGTATAAATTGCTGTATTTGAGATACTCTACAATTCTCTTAATTTAAGAGTGGTTCCATCAATTTTCCTACTACTGATGTAAGGTTCACTGGCCTGTAGTTGCTTGCCTCTTTCTTGCTTCCACTTTTGTGAAGTGGGATGTTTGCTCTTTTCCAGTCCTCTGAAATTACTCCTGTATCTAGTGACTGGTTAAATAATTCTGTTAATGGTGCTACCAGCACCCTTTAAGTTATTTTAGTATCCTTGGATATATCCCTTCGGGGCCCCATTGATTTATCCACTTTCAGTTTTAAGAGTTCTTTTAGGACATTCTCTGTAAATGTACCGGTTTAAATTTTTTTTTAATACACCTAAAAGTTAACTGTGGTCCCTTCGTCTCTCTTTCAGTAGTGAATACTTTGCAAAAATAATTAGTAAGAAGATCTGCTATTACATAGTCTCCCTCAACAGGACTCCCAGTCTCTGTCTTTAGTCTTATTATTACAACTTTTGTTCTTCTCCTTTCCCTTAAATACCTAAAAAAAAAGGTTCTCCTCGCTGACTTGGCCATTTTATCTTCAGCTTGTGCCTTTACACATTCTAGGTCTCCTTCTGTCTAACAAGATATATCCGCCTTCATTATTTTGTGTCTGCTTATTACGTTCTTCTCAATTGTGCTTATAGTGCACTAGATACTTAGGATTAGTATTGCTATAGCAAAGCCACTGGTATAAAGTCTCAGTTTAAGCATAATGATGCATGGCATGGGTCACTCCGTTCGGAATAGTCTATTGCTATTTTAGCTTAGATTATGTAGCCGTATTTTGCTAGTAAAGGAATTACCCTTTTAAATTTCGGGTATAAACTCAATCGGAAGCTCTTGTTTGTAAAACCTAGTGCTTAGTAAATAAACCACTTGGTGTCTGGCTTCTAAGACTCATGAATCCTAGACAAGCCTTTGTAAGCCAAATAAAGAATCCAAAAACGGTCTGATTAAAAACGGGACAGGTAGCAAACCTAGTAGCAAGTATCAGAGATCATATAACTATTATTACCAGTTATTTATATACCGCACACATAATCTGCAGAGCTTTACACAGTATATTTGGCCATTCACATCAGCCCCTGCCCCAGTGGAGCTATACATATTACATATTCCCTATCACATGTACATGCACACACATTCACGCTTGGGTTAATTTTCTTGGGTGCCAATTAACCTACCAGTATATTTTTGGATTGTGGGAGAAAACTGTAGTACCCTGAGGAAACCTACGCAAGAATGGGGAGAAAATACAAACTCCACACAGTTAGGGCCATGGTAGGAATCGAACCCATGACCATAGTACTGTGAGGCAGTAATCCTAACCATTACACCATCCGTGCTGCCCATAAATTTTTTATATGGGTAGTCTGTTAGTGTCACATATTGTGGATAAAAATCTTTAAGTGAGAAAAAGACAATAACTGCTAAATGAAGACTAGGGCACTTTGTTAATTTTATAAGCTTCCATGAAAATCAATGTGTGCAGATAACATTGCTAGGCTGATTTTGAGAGTTAGCAATTTCACAACACAGCTGCTGCATGGTAAAAGTCCTGCAGGCAGTAGCAGAGGGGTTGATAGGTGTTGATCAGAGGCTGCAGAGACTAGAAATACATTAATTACAGAAGGCATAAATTAATGGAGCAATCTGCAAGTAAACTCCAGAATTTTAAATAGGATCCTGGACTAATCTGGCAGCTGGTGTTAAGAAAATCAACAAACAGTTAAGGAAAAAATCAATTTGCAGCACCATTGGAAACCAGTTAACGGAAGACCAATTACTACACATTTACAATAATCAAGAGAAATTATGATGAAGCATATATTAGTGACTTCTTGATGGAGTCAGTGATTCGAGGTTGGATAAGTTATGTTAGAACTAGTGGCAACACATTTTTTGGTAGGAATTACATATGAAAGTGAAGAACAGGGTAAAAACTGAAAATGACCCAAAAGGTTTATGATGTGACCCTCATTCAGATGTGTTTGGAGGTGGAACATCAGGTTCAGCAAAGTACCGATGTTCAGTACTGTGTCACAGGCAGGCTCGCCTACCCTCCCGCATTCAGCAGGAGACTCACGATTTTTAAGAGAGCCTCCCACTGCCCCGCAAACCTGGTCAGCTCTCCCGAATATTAAGGTCCATCACTGAAACTCTAGACTGCCCATGCGCAAGTCCGGAGAGGCCGAGGGCGGGGCCTGCACGGGAGACTTCAGGGCAGCCACCGTAGTGGTGTGTGCAGCAGCAGCTGTGCTGCTGTGCATACTGAGATCCCATCTGAAGCAGGGCTTTGCTTCCGTGGATGGCCCCTCCCACCACACTCAGACGCGTGTATCAGCCCAGCAACAGCAGCAGCTTTCCTCTCTGCTCCTCGGCTCTCACTGGGTGTTCCCTGCCACACTGTCCTGAGGTCAGCTCCAAGTCCATACAGGTAGGAGCAACATAGCCAGGTTGATACAGAGTGCGATGGTGGGGGATGTACTGTGACAATGGGTGTAATATAGTAGGGGGCTGTGTATGATAATATGTAATGTGTTACAGAGTGGGGGGTATGTATGCTGTGTATAATGTCATGTGCTGGGTGTAATATGGGGGGGGTTGGGATCAGATGACCGGCGGTTTGGATCCCATCGGTCAGCATACCATCGCCGGTATCCTGGCTGCCAGATTGCCAGCAGGGGGTGTGGGGGACGAGTGCAACAAAGCCCCTTGCAGGCTCGGTGGCTTGCTGCGCTCACCACAGGATCTATTCCCACTCTATGGGTGTCGTGGACACCCACGAGTGGGAACAGTCCCTGTTAGTCGGAATGCCGACTGTTGGGATTTCTAGCGGTCGGGATCCTGACCGCTGGTAACATGATTACATCTCATATGGAGGGGCTGTGTATGCTGTGTGTAATGTGGTACTGGGTGTAATATGGGTGGGGGGACTGTGTATAATCCAATATAATCTGTTACTGGGTGTAATATGGGGGGCTGCGTATGCTGAGCGTAATCTGGTACTGGGTGTAATATGGGCAAGGAGCGCTGTGTATGTTATTTTTGTCATACCTCCCAGCTGTCCTGATTTTGGCAGGACAGTCCCGTTTTTTCACTGACTGTACCGTTGTCCCACCCGCGGGCATCAGTGTCCCGCAGTTGGGGGAGGGGCAGATGGCAGACCTCAGCAGAGCAGCAGTGTATAGTCAACGTGCACATGCGCACAGCATCTATTTGCCGGCAGAGAGGACACAGGGCATGGCCAGCAGCTCACAGCACTGTTCATGCCCCCATAGTAACAAAAACAGGGGCATGGCTCGTAATCGCGGCACTTCCTGTGAGGCCACGCCCCTAATTTCGGACGCGTGCCTACAGCGTGCACAAATGTCCCTCCTGGAGGATTCAACAAGTTGGGCAGAATGTTATAATGTAAAGTGCTGGGTATAATGCTGCCTTTTGCTGCTTTTAGTACTATAGTTTTCACCTGCCATTGCAGTACACACCCCTGATTGCAATGAATACACCCATGGGTGGAGCTAGACATGCCCCCTGGGCGGAGCTAGAGACGCCCCTCAACGGTGCATTCTGCTGCCACCTGGAATCTCCCCGAAACTAGTTTTCAGAAGTGGGCAAGTATGGTCACATGACCGGGCATGTGAACAGGTCCTGTGACACAAGACACAGAGACAACATCAGACTGATAGTATTGCTATCACAAATGCAGGAAGGAGGTGCTATGCAAGTAGCTTTGCAATTGCAATCCAAGCTGAATCGGGCCCAGAGTAAAGGTGTGTACACACGGTAAGATATTTTCTTCCGATTCTGACTATATAGTCAGAATCGGAAGAAAAGATAGTGCAGATCGCAAGGTGACAGTCACCTTGCGATCCCGATCCGATGCCGATGCGCGGCCCCGCGTGGTCGGCATCGGCAGAAAAAATAGGCTGTGCAGGCAAGTCAATCCTGGCTATCTCTATAGAAGAGATAGTCAGGATTGACATCGCACATAGCCAGCATCGCAAGCACACTCATTATGTGCTTGCGATACTGGCTAAGTGCCGACCCGGCCCCCTGTCGCACGGTGAGAATCGGATAAGTCCGAATCTCACCGTGTGTATGCACCCTAAGGCTTGCGCCAAATATGGTAGCCAATTTAATTCCAGGCAATGTGAGGTCGATCACCACCAGGATGTTTGGCTGCGCAGATTTCTTCCTATTAAGGTAGTTTAACATCGCCAGTACGAATATTCCAGTGCACCCTATAGGGTCTGAGGGAAAACTAGCATTGGTGGTGGTTGTGAATCGCCCACTCACATGAATGCGGTTTCGGAAGACAAATTTACACAGTTTACTTTTTGTTATGATCAACTTCTCAGTTTTCTGGGGATACTAAAAGCATTCTTCTTCTTCTTCAGAAAGCTTTCTCCTGATTTGGGCTTTTCAACATCTTTTCTCAGAATTAAATGGAGAATTTCAAATTAATATTTTATCCCTTTAATCTTTATAATGAATTTTGTTTGGAAATGCACTAGACCAGATAGGTTTATATGTTTTTTTAAACGCTCATAGCCCCAAAAAATCATCAAAAGTTAAAAATTCTTTTAAGTCACAGGTGTTTCATTTATAGTATGAACTAAAATTAACCAGCAAGCCTTGACTTGGCAAATTGCTTAAATAAACATACAAAATATGACAGCAGACACAGATGTTAAGATAATTTCAGCATTTAAGAAAGCATAATACCATACTGTCAGCATTTAGTATCTCTATTTAGATTGTAAAAAAAGAGTACCAACTAGAAAAAAAGAACATAAAATAACTAGTAAGATAGATATGGCATATCCTGGGTCACGTCAGCCTGCCCTTACTCTGACCCTATCCTGTCACCTGCTCTAATGACCAGTCCTCTTGTTCTCTGTTGGCTGCCCATCTACATTGCCGGCTCTAACTGTGCATGACGGGGATAGGAGAGATAACCCTTATATAGAGAACTATTCAACAAGTCAGTATTGGCATGAAGTAACTTGTAGACGGTTCCAAGGAAAAAGTGTTTCCAGATTACACAACTTTGCTAAATAAGTCATTTGCCCGTTAAATATATATTATTAAAATACTAATCTATATGTATACAGAAAATGACTTCAGAACATAAGGATAAATAAACTAAAAATTATAGGGGTATACGCAATTGCGGTCGAATTCCCGAAAAGGTCGAAAAACGGGACATTTTCGCCCAAAAAAAAAATTCGACAATGCAATTCAGTACTTTTCGTCAAAAAAACGGACTTTCCAAATTCGACTTTTTTTAAATTCGACATTTGTCAAATTCGATATTTCTGCAATGGTACAAATGCGGCAATTCGACAAAAGTATATTCAATTGAAGATTGTAAATTCGACAACAGTGTTTTTAGACAGATAAATTCGTCATTTTCAATCCGCCACACTTTGCTGGCGGAATGTAATACATTTTTTTAAAAACATGTTTTTTTGTGTGTTTTTTTTATTGGTAATAGCATATCTATTTATATTAGAAGGGATTAGGAACAAGGTTTGTCTATTTAGGAGGCACAAGTATTATTTATATATTTTAAAAAAATATATATATTTTTTTTAAATGGAATGGGGTAAAAATCAGAAAAAAAAATGCGTGGGGTCCCCCCTCCAAAGCATAACCAGCCTCTGGCTCTTCGAGCCGGTCCTGGTTCTAAAAATCCGGGGAAAAAACTGACAGGGGATCCCCCGTATTTTTAAAACTAGCACCGGGCTCTGCGCCTGGTGCAAAAAATACGGGGGGCTGATAGCCTTTTGAAAATTGAAAGAATATTGTTTTTTTCCAGTAGTACTACAAGTCCCAGCAAGCCTCCCCCGCAAGCTGGTACTTGGAGAACCACAAGTACCAGCATGCGGGAGAAAAACGGGCCGGCTGGTACCTGTAGTTCTACTGAAAAAAAAATACCCAAATAAAAACAGGACACGCACACCGTGAGAGTAAAACTTTATTTCACACCTGCCGACACACACATACTTACCTATGTTGACACTCCGACACTGGCCACGACCCCCTCGTCAGTGAAGAATCCGGGGTACCTGCAAAAAAAATTATACTCACCAAAAACCAGAGTCCGGATCTTTTTTTATAATCCACGTACTTGTCAAAATAAAAAAACGAACACCCGGACCAGGCGGACTGAAAGGGGTCCCATGTTTACACATGGGACCCCTTTCCCCGAATGCAGAGACCCCCGTGACTCCTGTCACAAAAAGGTCCCTTCAGCCAATCAGGAAGCACCACTTCGTGGCACTCTCCTGATTGGCTGTATGCGCGTCTCAGCTGGCAGACAGCGCATCGCACAGCTCCCTCCATTAGTTTCAATGGTGGGAACTTTGCGGTCAGCGGTGGGGTTACCCGCGGTCAGCCGCTGACCGCGGGTGACCTCACCACTGACCGCAAAGTTCCCACCATTGAAAGTAATGGAGGGGGCTGTGCAATGCGCGTCTGAGCTTAGACGCGCAGAGCCAATCAGGTGAGTGCCACGAAGTGGCGCTTCCTGATAGGCTGAAGGGACCTTTCTGTGACAGGAGTCACGGGGGGTCTCTGCATTCGGGGAAAGGGGTCCCATGTGTAAACATGGGACCCCTTTCAGTCCGCCTGGTCCGGGTGTTCGTTTTTTTTTTTTTGCCAAGTACGTGGATTATAATAAAAGACCAGGACACTGGATTAGGTGAGTATAATTTTATTCACAGGTACCCTGGATCGTCGGCGACATTGGAGATGTGGCAGTCGGCGGGTCAACATAGGTAAGTATGTATGTGCCGGCATGTATGAAATAAACTTTTACTTTCACGGTGTCCTGTTTTTATTTGGGTATTTTTTCCCCAGTAGAACTACAGGTACCAGCGGGCCCGTTTTTCTCCCGCATGCTGGTACTCGTGGTTCTAAAAGTACCAGCTTGCGGGGGAGGCTTGCTGGGACTTGTAGTACTACTGGAAAAAACAATATTCTTTCATTTTTCAAAAGGCTATCAGCCCCCCATCCGCAGCCCTTGGATGGGGGGGGGGGGGGGGACAGCCTCGGGCTTCACCCCTGGCCCTTGGGTGGCTGGAGGGGGGGGCCCCCTTGATTGAAGGTGTCCCCACTCCTCCAGGGTACCCCGGCCAGGGGTGACTAGTTGCGTATTTAATGCCACGGCCGCAGGGCGCTGTATAAAAGTGACCCCCGGCTGTGGCATTATCTACCCAGCTAGTGGAGCCCGATGCTGGTGTAAAAAATACGGGGGACCCCTGCTCTCTTCGTCCCCCGTATTTATTTGCACCAGCACCAGGCGCAGAGCCCGGTGCTGGTTTTAAAAATACGGGGGATCCCCTGTCAGTATTTCCCCCCCGGATCTTTAGAACCAGGACCGGCTCGAAGAGCCCGAGGCTGGTTATGCTTAGGAGGGGGGACCCCACGCAATTTTTTTTCCGGGTTTTTCCCCATTTTTTTTTACGTTTTTTAAAATCTAATCAAAATCCGTCAAATCGGCCGTTTTTCGACAGCGGGACTGTCGAATCCGTTTTTTATTGAATATGTAGAATTCCGGCACCCACCTGCCGGAATTCGACGGTCGAATTAAAAAACGGGCGAAAAATTGCCGCGATTCGCCGGCAATTGCATATACCCCATAGGCTCTGAAAACTGAAATATTATACATAAATAGGATAGTGAAATAAACATCTGAATTATCACTTGCTACTTACTAATCATTTTACCTTGACTTTGCAGAATTGGTGCAGCCAGCAATGAATACTTAGGTCACGTTGCTCGGCAACAACAGATGATGTATTGTGTGTGCTAGTTATAAACTTACCACACTATCAGCAACCAAAACAAATGAAGTTAAAAACTGAAGCGTCATATTTAGGTACAGCAAGAAACAGGCTATTACACAGATTTAAGGAAATGCTTGAAGGAGGATCTTGTATCACTTTCTAGCTAAAAGCACTAGGATAGCATGAACTGCCTCCCACTGACAGATCAGTAAGTGGCTATAGAAAAGGCTCAAAAGGGAGCATAGAGAAAAAAATTTTTCCTTGCATAACAATGCACTGACTGCACTTTACCTGTTCATGGTTCCCTGCTCATTCTGAACAATATTTTAATCACAGGTTATAAAAGATGACACACAGAAGAGAAAGTCATAGGCAAAAATACATAAAAGAATTGTAAACAGTATCCAAAGTATGGAGAATACGGATCATCTAAATCAGGGGTGGCCAACCAGTCAGAGGCAAAGAGCCAGAAAAGATCTGTAGTCAAGGACAAGAGCCAGTACCATGCGCGCGCCGAAGGCGAGCGTGCAAAAATGGGGATGTGGCCTAGTTTTCACAAAGCCACACCCCATTTTGTGCGCACACCTTTCGTTATGACGATTGTAGGAGTATGACCTTGTGTCATAACTCCGTTTTTAGTAGTGATGAGCGGGTTCGGTTCCTCGGAATCCAAACCCCCCCGAACTTCACCCATTTTACACGGGTCCAAGGCATACTCGGATACTCCAGTATTGCTCGGTTAACCCGAGCGTGCCCGAATGTCATCATCCCGCTGTCGGATTCTCGCGAGATTCGGATTCTATATAAGGAGCCGCGCGTCGCCGCCATTTTTCACTCGTGCATTGGAAATGATAGTGAGAGGACGTGGCTGGCGTCCTCTCACTTTGTTTCAGAACTTTCAGGGGGCTGCAAATATCTTTATTCTGGGGACCAGCAGTATTATAGGAGGAGTACAGTGCAGAGTTTTGCTGACCAGTGACCACCAGTATTATACGTTCTCTGCCTGAAAAACGCTCCATATCTGTGCTCAGTGTGCTGCATATATCTGTGCTCACACTGCTTTATTGTGGGGAATGGGGACCAGCAGTATTATATAGGAGGAGTACAGTGCAGAGTTTTGCTGACCAGTGACCACCAGTATTATACGTTCTCTGCCTGAAAAACGCTCCATATCTGTGTTGCATTGTAGTATATAGTAGGAGTACAGTGCATAATTTTGCTGACCACCAGTATATAATATATAGCAGTACGATATAGTAGGCCACTGCTCTACCTACCTCTGTGTCGTCAAGTATACTATCCATCCATACCTGTGGTGCATTTCAGTTGTGCGCAGTATATATAGTAGTAGGCCATTGCTATTGATACTGGCATATAATTCCACACATTAAAAAATGGAGAACAAATATGTGGAGGGTAAAATAGGGAAATATCAAGATCCACTTCCACCTCGTGCTGAAGCTGCTGCCACTAGTCATGGCCGAGACAATGAAATGCCATCAACGTCGTCTGCCAAGGCCGATGCCCAATGTCATAGTAGAGAGCATGTAAAATCCAAAACACAAAAGTTCAGTAAAATGACCCAAAAATCAAAATTAAAAGCGTCTGAGGAGAAGCGTAAACTTGCCAATATGCCATTTACGACACGGAGTGGCAAGGAACGGCTGAGGCCCTGGCCTATGTTCATGGCTAGTGGTTCAGCTTCACATGAGGATGGAAGCACTCATCCTCTCGCTAGAAAAATGAAAAGACTTAAGCTGGCAAAAGCACAGCAAACAACTGTGCGTTCTTCTAAATCACAAATCCCCAAGGAGAGTCCAATTGTGTCGGCTGCGATGCCTGACCTTCCCAATACTGGGCGGGAAGAGGTGGCACCTTCCACCATTTGCACGCCCCCTGCAAGTGCTGGAAGGAGCACCCGCAGTCCAGTTCCTGATAGTCAAATTGAAGATGTCACTGTTGAAGTACACCAGGATGAGGATATGGGTGTTGCTGGCGCTGAGGAGGAAATTGACAAGGAGGATTCTGATGGTGAGGTGGTTTGTTTAAGTCAGGCACCAGGGGAGACACCTGTTGTCCGTGGGACGAATATGGCCATTGACATGCCTGGTCAAATTACAAAAAAAAAAATCACCTCTTCGGTGTGGAATTATTTTAAAACAAATGCGGACAACAGGTGTCAAGCCGTGTGTTGCCTTTGTCAAGCTGTAATAAGTAGGGGTAAGTACGTTAACCACCTCGGAACAACCTCCCTTATACGTCACCTGCAGCGCATTAATCATAAGTCAGTGACAAGTTCAAAAACTTTGGATGACAGCGGAAGCAGTCCACTGACCACTAAATCCCTTCCTCTTGTAACCAAGCTCCTGCAAACCACACCACCAACTCCCTCAGTGTCAATTTCCTCCTTACACAGGAAATCCAATAGTCCTGCAGGCCATGTCACTGGCAAGTCTGATGAGTCCTCTCCTGCCTGGGATTCCTCCAATGCATCCTTGAGTGTAACGCCTACTGCTGCTGGCGCTGCTGTTGTTGCTGCTGGGAGTCGATAGTCATCCCAGAGGGGAAGTCGGAAGACCACTTGTACTACTTCCAGTAAGCAATTGACTGTCCAACAGTCCTTTGCGAGGAAGATGAAATATCACAGCAGTCATCCTGCTGCAAAGCGGATAACTCAGGCCTTGGCAGCCTGGGCGGTGAGAAACGTGTTTCCGTTATCCACCGTTAATTCACAGGCAACTACAGACCTGATTGAGGTACTGTGTCCCCGGTACCAAATACCATCTAGGTTCCATTTCTCTAGGCAGGCGATACCGAAAATGTACACAGACCTCAGAAAAAGAGTCACCAGTGTCCTAAAAAATGCAGTTGTACCCAATGTCCACTTAACCACGGACATGTGGACAAGTGGAGCAGGGCAGATTCAGGACTATATGACTGTGACAGCCCACTGGGTAGATGTATTGCCTCCCGCAGCAAGAACAGCAGTGACGGCACCAGTAGCAGCATCTTGCAAACGCCAACTCGTTCCTAGGCAGGCTACGCTTTGTATCACCACTTTCCAGAAGAGGCACACAGCTGACAACCTCTTACGGAAACTGAGGAACATCATCGCAGAATGGCTTACCCCAAATGGACTCTCCTGGGGATTTGTGACATCGGACAAGGCCACCAATATTGTGCGTGCATTACATCTGGGCAAATTCCAGCACATCCCATGCTTTGCACATACATTGAATTTGGTGATGCAGAATTATTTAAAAAACGACAGGGGCGTGCAAGAGATGCTGTCGGTGGCCCGAAGAATTGCGGGCCACTTTCAGCATTCAGACACCTCGTGCCAAAGACTGGAGCACCAGCAAACAGTCCTGAACCTGCCCTGCCATCATCTGAAGCAAGAGGTGGTAACGAGGTGGAATTCAACCCTCTATATGCTTCAGAAGATGGAGGAGCAGCAAAAGGCCATTCAAGCCTATACATCTGCCTACGATATAGGCAAAGGAGGGGGAATGCACCTGACTCAAGCGCAGTGGAGAATGATTTCAACGTTGTGCAAGGTTCTGCAACCCTTTGAACTTGCCACACGTGAAGTCAGTTCAGACACTGCCAGCCTGAGTCAGGTCATTCCCCTCATCAGGCTTTTGCAGAAGAAGCTGGAGACATTGAAGGAGGAGCTAAAACTGAGCGATTCCGCTAGGCATGTGGGACTTGTGGATGGAGCCCTTAATTCGCTTAACCAGGATTCACGGGTGGTCAATCTGTTGAAATCAGAGCACTACATTTTGGCCACCGTGCGCGATCCTAGATTTAAAACCTACGTTGGTTCTCTCTTTCCGGCAGACACAAGTCTGCAGAGGTTCAAAGACCTGCTGGTGAGAAAATTGTCAAGTCAAGCGGAAAGTGACCCGTCAACAGCTCCTTCTTCACATTCTCCCGCAACTGGGGGTGCAAGGAAAAGGCTAAGAATTCCAAGCCCACCCGCTGGCGGTGATGCAGGGCAGTCTGGAGCGAGTGCTGACATCTGGTCCGGACTGAAGGACCTGCCAACGATTACTGACATGTCGTCTACTGTCACTGCATATGAATCTCTCACCATTGAAAGAATGGTGGAGGATTATATGAGTGACCGCATCCAAGTAGGCACGTCAGACAGTCCGTACGTATACTGGCAGGAAAAAGAGGCAATTTGGAGGCCCGTGCAGAAACTGGCTTTATTTTACCTAAGTTGCCCACCCTCCAGTGTGTACTCCGAAAGAGTGTTTAGTGCAGCCGCTCACCTTGTCAGCAATCGGCGTACGAGGTTACTTCCAGAAAATGTGGAGAAGATGATGTTCATCAAAATGAATTATAATCAATTCCTCCGTGGAGACATTCACCAGCAATTGCCTCCAGAAAGTACACAGGGACCTGAGATGGTGGATTCCAGTGGGGACGAATTAATAATCTGTGAGGAGGGGGATGTACACAGTGAAAGGGGTGAGGAATCGGACGATGAGGAGGAGGTGGACATCTTGCCTCTGTAGAGCCAGTTTGTGCAAGGAGAAATTGATTGCTTCTTTTTTGGTGGGGGCCCAAACCAACCAGTCATTTCAGTCACAGTTGTGTGGCAGACCCTGTCGCTGAAATGATGGGTTTGTTAAAGTGTGCATGTCCTGTTTATACAACATAAGGGTGGGTGGGAGGGCCCAAGGACAATTCCATCTTGCACCTCTTTTTACTTTCATTTTTCTTTGCATCATGTGCTGTTTGGGGACTATTTTTTTGAATGTGCCATCCTGCCTGACACTGCAGTGCCACTACTAGATGGGCCAGGTGTTTGTGTCGGCCACTTGTGTCGCTTAGCTTAGCCATCCAGCGACCTTGGTGCACCTCTTTTTCTCTTTGCATCATGTGCTGTTTGGGGACTATATTTTTGAAGTGCCATCCTGTCTGACACTGCAGTGCCACTCCTAGATGGGCCAGGTGTTTGTGTCGGCCACTTGGGTCGCTTAGCTTAGTCACACAGCTACCTCATTGCGTCTCTTTTTTTCTTTGCATCATGTGCTGTTTGGGGACTATTTTTTTGAAGTGCCATCCTGTCTGACACTGCAGTGCCACTCCTGGATGGGCTAGGTGTTTGTGTTGGCCACTTGGGTCGCTTAGCTTAGTCATCCAGCGACCTCGGTGCAAATTTTAGGACTAAAAATAATATTGTGAGGTGTGAGGTGTTCAGAATAGACTGAAAATGAGTGGAAATTATGGTTATTGAGGTTAATAATACTATGGGATCAAAATGACCCCCAAATTCTATGATTTAAGCTGTTTTTGAGGGTTTTTTGTAAAAAAAACACCCGAATCCAAAACACACCCGAATCCGACCAAAAATTTTCAGGGAGGTTTTGCCAAAACGCGTCCGAATCCAAAACACGGCCGCGGAACCGAATCCAAAACCAAAACACAAAAAATGTCCGGTGCACATCACTAGTTTTTAGTCATGTTGTACAGTGCCAAATACATGTAATGCCCCAGTACAGTGCCACATACACATAAAAATGTCAAAAAATGGGTGCCTCCACACTGCCAGAAACATGTCCCCACAGTGCCACATACACATATGTCCCCACAGTGCCAGATACATATATGCCCCACAGTGCCAGATACATATATGCCTCACAGTGCCAGATACATATGACCCCCCAGTGCCAGATATACATTCCCCCCCCCCAGTGCCAGCTATGCCCCCAGTGCCAGATATATATGTCCCCACAGTGCTAGCTATGCCCCTAGTGCCAGATATATATGTCCCCAAAGTGCCAGCTATGACCAAAATGTAGTGTCCCCACAGTGCCAGATATGCCCCCACACAGTGCCAGCTCTGCCCCCAGTGCCAGCTATGCCCCCGTGCCAGATATGCCCCCAGTGCCAGATATATATGCCCCCACAGTGCCAGCTATGCCCCTAGTGCCAGATATGTCCCCCAGTGCCAGATATACATGTCCCCCAATTGCCAGATATACATGTCCCCACAGTGCCAGATATACATGTCCCCCCAAGTGCCAGATATACATGTCCCCCAAGTGCCAGATATACATGTTCCCACGGTGCCAGATATATATGTCCCCACAGTGCCAGATATATATGTCCCCACAGTGCCAGATATATATGTCCCCACAGTGCGAGCTATGCCCCCAATGCCAGTGTGTCCACAGTGCCAGATATGCCCCCCAGTGCCAGATATACGTCTGCCCAGTGCCAGCTATGACTCCAGTGCCAGGTATACATGTCCCCACAGTGCCAGCAATGCCCCCAGTGCCAGGTATACATAGCCTACTGCCGGTCCGCGAGCTCTGATTGGCTCACGGACCGGCGCTGAATTGAAGAGAGACACAGTCGCAGGAGAGTGAGGGGCAGGAGAGGCGCACGCTGCGCTCTCCTTCCCTCACAGACAGCAGCAGCGCGGTGAGCAGCACGGGGGAAGGGAGGGCCAGGGCAGCGGTGGCCAGGAGCCGGCTGAGCCGCATGCGGCGGATGAAAGAGCTGCGGGTTGGCCACCCCTGATCTAAATGTACTTACAATAAATGCAAATTCTGTGGTATACTGACTTAAAGGATTGAAGTTGCGGATTGTTTGGTTTTTGCATTACTATGAATGTACATCACATGGACATAATATAGATTATCGCTAGAGACTATAAACACCAGTGTTATACTTATCAGAAACCTGTGTGCAGAGTGTCCAAAGTCCTGTGTACAAGACCTGAACTTCCAAACTTGGATGCGCATTTCACCAGTGGTTGGCTTGTTCACCAAGTATTGCAAATCACCTACAACATTGGCTGAGACATACTTTTTATACTTTACACTTTGCGCATCTCATTGCATTTTGTAAGGGTGCCCCACCCTATCACGGTGAAAGCTGCAACATAGTTTTCTTGTACTCAAATATGTGGTGTGATTTCTGTATTTTTGTATTTATTATTCACCACAAAATATATACTGTATAAAATGTATTTTACAACCTATACTCAGTACCTATGCTCTGTTGTATGGAACCTATAACTATTTTTAATGCACACCAATATAACAATATAGCCCACCCAAATCTAACTCTCTGCAAAGGTCATATCTGCCACACCTGCAGTGCACATGGTTTTGCCCAACTGCTAACAAATTTGCTGCTGCGATCAACTCTGAATTACCCCCTCTGTTTTTACTTTGCACTGTGTGGAATGGCATGTAATATTCACGCCATACATTTTACCGAGCTGCAAAGGATGAGTGAAGCTGCTGTGAACTTTATTTTTTGTCCAAATTCAACTGTACAGCAGAAGGCCGTTTCCACAAGTGTGGAGTGATAAAATCGTTGCATTTTTTCTTTTCTTCGAACAACATATCGCTCAAATATGGTATTGAAATGGCAGTACGAATGGTTAGCATTACTGCTTCACAGCACTGAGTTCATGGGTTCAATTACCATCATGGCCCTAACTGTGTGGAGTTTGTATATTCTTCCCGTACTTGCATTCGTTTCCTCCGGGTACTCTGGTTTCCTCCCACCGTCCAATAATGTACTGGTAGCTAAACTGACTGCCAACAAAAATTAATCATACTGTGTGTGTATGTGTGTGTCTACCGTCAAATTCTACATTTAAATAAATAAAAAAAACACACTGTTTTTACACCATGGTGGTACATTCATTTTTCTCTTACACCCTAGATGATGCTGGGGTCCACATTAGTACCATGGGGTATAGACGGATCCATCAGGAGCCATTGGCACCTTAACAGTTTGAGAGTGTGGGCTGGCTCCTCCCTCTATGCCCCTCTTACCAGACTCAGTTTAGAAAATGTGCCCGGAGGAGCCGGTCACAGCTAGGGGAGCTCTACAGAGCTTCTTCAGTTAAGTTTTTTTTTTTTAGAGTTTATTATTTTACAGGAAGGCTGCTGGTAACAGCCTTTCTGCTTCGTGGGACTAAGGGGGGGAAGTAGTGTCCGCCCTGTGGGGTCTGAGCCACTATCTCCGCTGACAGGACACTGAGCTCCTGAGGGGATAGATCGTTCCCAGCCACAGGGGATCGCTCACCCCAGCAGCATGACGCTACCCCCTTACAGAGCTGAAGACCAGTGGCGAGTGAGTCACCGACCCCCCTAGAAAGCGGAGGGCTCGTGTGAAGATGGCAGCAACAGGGTAGGAGCGCAGTACTAACTGCGCTCCGGAGGCTCAGCGGTACTTAGTGCGGCGCTGTGAGGGGCACCCTGAGCCAGCGCCTGAACCCTGCACTGGTCAGCAAGCCTGTCTGGGTTCTCAGCCAGCATTTTACCTCAGGCCATTATAATCCTTGTGAAGAACGGGAAGACAGCGCCATTTTGGGGGCGGAGCTGCTCCTCAGAGAGGACCGAGAAGCATTCAGCGCCATTTTCCTGCCTGCACAGCGCTGTCCAGGAAGAGTAAGTCCCTCCACAGCAACTCCAGCTATCTCTCACGGTAACAGGGGGTTGTAGAAGGAGGGGGGGGGGGGGGCTGCATTAAGACTGTATAACCTATTAAGGTGCACAGTCAGCGCTAGTAGGGGTCTCCCTTTACATTAAAAGTGCTGTGTGTGGGTTGGCTCCAATCTCTGTGTCTCTCTTGCCATTCTTGGGGGTGAAACTCTGTCTGTCCTCGTGTGTGTGTATGTGTGTGTGTGTGTGTGTGTGGAGTGTCTGTGGTCTCCATTAAACAATGTCCAGGGACTCTGTGTCATGTGCTGCAGAGGATATGTCCTCTCAGGATGATCCCATTCCATGTAATCAGGATTGCACTGGTTTAGCACGGATACCAGCAAGGCATGCCTGAGTGGTTATCCTCTACCAAATCTATGATTTCTCAGATTTCAAATAGGGTTGCACAAAATGAATCTGCAACTCAGGCTTTACAGAACTCTATGGCAGTCTGGCCTAGTTCTGGTACTTCAGGGCTCCCCGCTGTATATTCACATAAACGTGCTCTTGCACAGATCATGCAGGATGATACGGATATCGATTCTGACACTGCAGACGGTGATGGGGATGTGTTGCGTGGGGCAGCATCTCTTGCTAAAGGGGTGCAGTTGATGATAGAGGCTATTAGAGATGTGATGAATATTGCCGATACAACACCGGAGCAGGCTGAGGAGGCTTACTTCACTGAAAATAAGAAAGCCTTGCCATCCTTCCCTGCGTCAAAGGAATTAAATGCTATTTCTGAAAAGGCTTGGGAAAACCCGGATAAAAAATTCCAGATACCTAAAAGGGTTCTGGTGGCATTTCCTTTCTCGGTAGAGGATAGGAAAAAATGGGAAAACCCACCTATTGTTGACGCGTCCGTACCCAGACTCTCAAAAAAAGTGGTTTTACCTGTTCCAGGATCTTGAAAGAGCCGGCTGATCGTAAAATTGATAATACGCTCAAATCCATGTACACGGCTTCTGTGCGAATACTATGTCCCACTATTTCCAATGCTTGGGTTGCCAAAGCTATAGTAAAGTGGTCAGGCACGTTACTTGAAGACTTGGATGCTATGGAGAAATGTGATGTTGAATTGTTTTTACATAACATTCAGGATTCGGCAGGATATCTAGTAGAATCCATGAAAGACCTGGGTTCCATGGCTGCGGGAAATTCTTCCAGGTCTATATCAGCTCGTCGAGGAATGTGGTTGCGCCAGTGGTCTGCCGACGCGGAATCCAGAAGTGTGGAGAACCTACCCTACACAGGTCAGGTTCTCTTTGGTGAAGCGTTAGATTCGTGGATCTCCAAGGCTACGACTGGTAAGTCACCTTTTCTTCCCTCAGCTACACCTGCTCCAAAGAAACCCTTTTCTTCAGCTACATCACAACCCTTTCGGTCTACCAAGCCCCGAAAGGCCAAGCCGTCCAACACCTTCTTTCGGGGAGGTCGGCCCAAGTCCAAGAACAGAGACCTGCGTCAGGGACACCAAAGTCCTCCACATGACGGTGGACTGCACGCCCTGGAGGTGGGGCCGGTGGGAGCGAAACTCAGGTATTTCAGTCACGTCTGGGTGTCATCTGGCATGGACCCCTGGGTGCAAGATATTGTGTCTCAGGGGTACAGGCTGGAATTTAAAAATATGCCTCCTCAACGATTTTTCAAATCAGGCTTGCTGGCAGACAGGACTGTCCTGCAAGAAGCCGTCCAATAGTTGGTGGAGGCACAGGTCATTGTAACAGTAACACCTCCTATGCAAAACAGAGGTTACTATTTTCGTGGTACCGAAACCGGATGGTTCGGTCAGGCCTATTCTGAACTTGAACTCCCTCAGAAAGGGGTTTAGTGATTTTAAGTTCAAAATGGAGTCTCTAAGGGCAGTGATATCAGGTCTGGAGGAGGGGGAATTCCTGGTATCCCAGGATATCAAGGATGCGTACCTCCACATTCCGATTTGGCTGCCGCATCAAGCTTATCTTTGATTGGCACTGTTGGACTGTCATTTTCAGTTCCAGGCCCTACCATTCGGCCTCTCGACAGCACCGAGGGTATTCACCAAGGTGATGGCGGAAATGATGGTTCTCCTCCGCAGACAGGGGGTGAACGTAATTCCATATCTGGACGATCTGCTGATAAAGGCATCGTCCAAGGAGAAGCTGTTACGGTCCATAGCTCTCACGACACAGCTTCTCAGGGAACACGGTTGGATCATGAATCTTCCAAAATCACATTTGGAACCAACCAGGAGGTTGTCCTTTCTGGGAATGATCCTCGACACAGAAGTGTAGAGGGTGTTTCTTCCAGAGGAAAAAGCGTTGGTGATACAAACAATGGTCTGGGATGTCCTGAAGCCAACCCGGGTGTCGGTTCATCAGTGCATCCGCCTTCTGGGAAAGATGATGGCCTCTTACGAGGCTCTGGAGTACGGGAGGTTTCACGCTCAGTCCTTCCAACTGGATCTCCTGGACAAGTGGTCGGGATCCCATCTACACATGCACCAGAGAATACGTCTGTCGCCAAAGGCCCGGGTTTCACTCCTATGGTGGCTGCAATTACCTCACCTACTGGAGGGCCGCAGGTTCAGGATTCAGGACTGGATACTTCTAACCACAGATGCAAGTCTCCGGGGCTTGGGTGCAGTCACTCAAGGGGAAACCTTCCAAGGAAGGTGGTCAAGTTTGGAAGACGGCCTGGCGATAATCATTCTGGAACTAAGCCGTCTACAACGGTCTTCTCCAAGCGGCCTATCTTCTGAGAAATCGGGCTGATCAAGTACAGTCGGACAATGTGACAACAGTGGCTTACATAAATCGACAGGGCGGAACGAAGAGCAGAGCTGCAATGTCAGAGGTAACAAGAATCATCCTCTGGGCAGAAAAACACGCGTTGGCGCTGTCAGCAATCTTCATTCCGAGAGTAGACAACTGGGAAGCGGACTTCCTCAGCAGACACGCTCTCCATCCAGGGGAGTGGGGTCTTCATCCGGAGGTGTTCAAGGAGCAAACAGATCTTTGGGGTGTACCCCAGATCGACATGATGGCCTCTCATCTCAACAAGAAGCTTCGGCTGTATTGTTCCAGGTCGAGGGACCCGCAAGCAGTGGTGGTGGACGCCCTAGTGACTCCGTGGGTGTTCCAGTCGGTGTACATGTTTCCTCCACTTCCACTCTGTTAGGAATCTGCATTTTCCATCACGTCACTTACCAGTGCTCTGATGTACTGGCCTCCGGAGGTCACATCCACAGCCTGGCAGCATATTCTATGATTGCCTGCAATGCACAGAGACTCTCTCCAGTGTGTACCCCGCTTGTCATATAGCACGTACCCCGATGTATTCCCACCATCTCCAGAGTATGGGCGCCACCATGACACTTGCAGTCAGCTGACTAGGTGCTATATACTCCTGAGCATTGGGCACTCACATGACTTGATTCTCCAATCCCTGCTGACCAGGGGGTATATACTCAGAGTTTCTGCTCAGTATCATTGCCTTGGACAACGCGTCACATCCTGTGAACAAGTGTCTCCGGGCTTCAATCTTCTGTCTTCAGAGATTCCCCTGTGTATTAGTCCTGTGGAACTACAGGTCCCAGCAGTTTCCAATCTCCAGTTTCCAGTTCCGCTCTCTAGTTCCTCTTGGTACCTGCTCTGCTTTCCAATCTGGTCCTGCACTGCCGTGGAACCACAAGCACCAGCAACCTGAGTACCTGTGATCAGCTTCACACCTTATCCAGCTACAGTGTGCTCCAGCCCTCTGCAGTAGAGACTCTCCTCAAGGTGCATCTCGTTACCTACACCTGTTAGTCAGCCTGCAAGCTGCCAGTGTTATTCCAACCTGCACTGAGGATTTAAACCACTTGTTCCTGTCTCCTGCAACAGTTACCTGGCTCGCTATTCCCACCATCATCCCTGTTGTGTTACACGATCCAGGAACCAGGAACCATTGGTTCCCATACCGATACATCGGTCCCCTGATCGATTGTTAACCACGTCCCAGACTTTGCCATAGACTTTCAGCTTCCATGCTGTTCCACCCACAATTGCATATCTTTTGTTGTCATCAGTATTCCTGCTTCCATATTGTTTGTATCAATTGCTAAATAAACAACACAGCGCACATGTGCAGGAATTGTATCCAGCCTCCTCATTTTCTCCACTGCACCACCACTGACCCACTAGTGCCCCCTCCGGGAACAGACAGAGTTACAGACCTGACACACTCATCCCAAGAGTTCTAAAGCTCATAAGGAGAACAAGGGTTCAAGCGATCCTCATTGCTCCAGACTGGCCAAGAAGGGCTTGGTACGCGGATCTTCTGGATCTACTGCAAGAAGAGCCAAGGCCTCTTCCTCCTCGGGAGGACCTGCTGCAGCAGGGGCTGTTCGTCTATCAAGACTTACCGCAGCTACGTTTGATGGCATGGAGATTGAACGCCTGAGACTAGCTCGAAAGGGCATTCCGAACAAGGTTATTACTACCCTGATACAGGCTAGGAAAGGAGTAACGTCTAAACATTACCATCGAATTTGGAAAAAATATGTATCTTGGTGTGAGTCCAAGAAATTTCCTGCGGTGGAGTTTCAACTGGGACAGTTTCTCCTCTTCCTACAAACCGGTGTGGATATGGGCCTGAGGTTGGGATCTGTGAAGGTCCAGATTTTGGCCCTATCCATTTTCTTCCAGAAACAATTGGCTGCCCTCCCTGAGGTTCTGACCTTTTTGAAGGGAGTTCTGCATCCAACTCCCTTTGTACCGCCTACAGCGCCTTAGGACCTTAACGTGGTGTTGAAGTTCCTCCAATCGGACTGGCTCGAGCCTCTACAGGAGGTTGAGGTCAAATTTCTTACATGGAAGGCTGTCACGTTGTTGGCCTTAGCTTCTGCTAGACGTGTGTCAGAGTTGGGGGCTTTGTCCCGTAAAAGCCCATACTTGATCTTCCACGAAGATAGAGCTGAGCTCCGGACACGTTAGCAGTTTCTTCCGAAAGTTGTGTCGGCATTTCATATCAACCAACCTATTGTGGTGCCAGTGGCTACTGACTCCTTAATTTCATCAAAGTCCTTGGATGTTGTAAACGCTCTGAAAATCTATGTGAAGAGGACTGCTCGTCACAGAAAAATCAGAATCCGTTTGTCCTGTATAATCCCAAGAGTATTGGGTATCCTGCTTCTAAGCAGATGATCTCTCGCTGGATCACGTTCACTATCCAGCATGCGTATTCTACGGCAGGATTGTCCTACGACTGTCAAGGCCCACTCTACTCGTAAGGTGGGATCTTCCTAGGCGGCTGCCCGGGGTGTCTCGGCGTTACAACTTTGCCGAGCTGCAACTTGGTCTGGGTCAAACACATTTGCAAAGTTCTACAAGTTCGATACTTTGGCCTCTGATGATCTTAAGTTCAGTCAATCAGTTCTGCAGGAGACTCTGCGCTCTCCCTCCCGTTCTGGGAGCTTTTGTACATCCCCATGGTACTAATGTGGACCCCAGCATCCTCTAGGTTGTAGGAGAAAAATAAGAATTTACTCACCGGTAATTCTATTTCTCGTAGTCCGTAGGGGATGCTGGGACTCCGTAAGGACCATGGGGAATAGCGGCTCCGCAGGAGACTGGGCACAACTAAAAGAAAGCTTTAGACTAACTGGTGTGCACTGGCTCCTCCCACTATGACCCTCCTCCAGACTTCAGTTAGGATACTGTGCCCGGAAGAGCTGACACAATAAGGAAGGATTTTGAATCCCGGGTAAGACTCATACCAGCCACACCAATCACACCGTATAACTCGTGATACAATACCCAGTTAACAGTATGATAACAACCGAGCCTCTCAACAGATGGCTCAACAATAACCCTTTAGTTAAACAATAACTATATACAAGTATTGCAGACAATCCGCACTTGGGATGGGCGCCCAGCATCCACTACGGACTACGAGAAATAGAATTACCGGTGAGTAAATTCTTATTTTCTCTGACGTCCTAAGTGGATGCTGGGACTCCGTAAGGACCATGGGGATTATACCAAAGCTCCCAAACGGGCGGGAGAGTGCGGATGACTCTGCAGCACCGAATGGGCAAACTCTAGGTCCTCCTCAGCCAGGGTGTCAAACTTGTAGAATTTAGCAAATGTGTTTGACCCCGACCAAGTAGCTGCTCGGCAAAGTTGTAGAGCCGAGACCCCTCGGGCAGCCGCCCAAGAAGAGCCCACCTTCCTCGTGGAATGGGCTTTCACTGATTTAGGATGCGGCAGTCCAGCCGCAGAATGTTCAAGCTGAATCGTACTACAGATCCAGCGAGCAATAGCTTGCTTTGAAGCAGGTGCACCCAACTTGTTGGGCGCATACAGGATAAATAGCGAGTCAGTCTTTCTGACTCCAGCTGTCCTGGAAACATAAATTTTCAGGGCCCTGACTACGTCCAACAACTTGGAAGCCTCCAAGTCTTTAGTAGCCGCAGGCACCACGATAGGTTGGTTCAGATGAAAGGCTGATACCACCTTAGGGAGAAATTGGGGACGAGTCCTCAATTCTGCCCTATCCATATGGAAAATCAGATAAGGGCTTTTACACGACAAAGCCGCCAATTCTGATAAACGCCTGGCCGAAGCCAAGGCCAACAACATGACCACTTTCCACGTGAGATATTTCAATTCCACGGTTTTAAGTGGCTCAAACCAATGTGACTTTAGGAAATCCAACACCACGTTGAGATCCCAAGGTGCCACTGGAGGCACAAACGGGGGCTGACTATGCAGCACTCCCTTAACAAAAGTCTGAACTTCAGGCAGTGAAGCCAGTTCTATTTCGGAAGAAAATCGATAGAGCCGAAATCTGGACCTTAATGGAACCCAATTTTAGGCCCATAGTCACCCCCGACTGTAGGAAGTGCAGGAAACGGCCCAGCTGAAATTCATCCGTTGGGGCATTCCTGGCCTCACACCACGCAACATATTTTCGCCATATGCGGTGATAATGGTTTGCGGTTACTTCTTTCCTAGCTTTAATCAGCGTAGGAATGACTTCCTCCGGAATGCCCTTTTCCTTCAGGATCCGGTGTTCAACCACCATGCCGTCAAACGCAGCCGCGGTAAGTCTTGGAACAGACAGGGCCCCTGCTGCAGCAGGTCCTGTCTGAGCGGCAGAGGCCATGGGTCCTCTGAGATCATTTCTTGAAGTTCCAGGTACCAAGCTCTTCTTGGCCAATCCGGAACAATGAGTATAGTTCTTACTCCTCTTCTCCATATTATCCGCAGTACCTTTGGTATGAGAGGAAGAGGAGGAAACACATAAACCGACCGGTACACCCACAGTGTCACTAGAGCGTCCACAGCTATCGCCTGCGGGTCCCTTGACCTGGCGCTATATCTTTCTAGCTTTTTGTTTAGGCGGGACGCCATCATGTCCACCTGTGGCCTTTCCCAACGGTTTACAATCAGTTGGAAGACTTCTGGATGAAGTCCCCACTCTCCCGGATGGAGGTCGTGCCTGCTGAGGAAGTCTGCTTCCCAGTTGTCCACTCCCGGAATGAACACTGCTGACAGTGCTAACACGTGATTTTCCGCCCATTGGAGAATCCTTGTGGCTTCTGCCATCGCCGTCCTGCTTCTCGTGCCGCCCTGTCGGTTTACATGGGCGACCGCCGTGATGTTGTCTGACTGGATCAGTACCGGCTGGTTTTGAAGCAGGGGTTTTGCCTGACTTAGGGCATTGTAAATGGCCCTCAGTTCCAGAATTTTTATGTGTAGGGAAGTCTCCTGACTTGACCATAGTCCTTGGAAGTTTCTTCCCTGTGTGACTGCCCCCCAGCCTCGAAGGCTGGCATCCGTGGTCACCAGGACCCAGTCCTGTATGCCGAATCTGCGGCCCTCTTGAAGATGAGCACTTTGCAGCCACCAGAGCAGAGACACCCTGGTCCTTGGAGACAGGGTTATCAGCCGATGCATCTGAAGATGCGATCCGGACCACTTGTCCAACAGGTCCCACTGAAAGGTTCTTGCATGGAACCTGCCGAATGGAATTGCTTCGTAGGAAGCTACCATCTTTCCCAGGATCCGCGTGCAGTGATGCACCGACACCTGTTTTGGTTTTAGGAGGCCTCTGACTAGAGAAGGCTCCTTGGCCTTCTCCTCCGGGAGAAACACTTTTTTCTGTTCTGTGTCCAGAACCATCCCCAGGAACAGTAGACGTGTCGTAGGGACCAGCTGTGACTTTGGAATATTTAGAATCCAGCCGTGCTGTTGTAGCACCTCCCGAGATAGTGCTACCCCGACTAACAACTGCTCCCTGGACCTCGCCTTTATCAGGAGATCGTCCAAGTACGGGATAATTAAAACTCCCTTCTTTCGAAGGAGTATCATCATTTCGGCCATCACCTTGGTAAAGACCCTCGGAGCCGTGGAGAGACCGAACAGCAACGTTTGGAATTGGTAATGACAATCCTGTACCACAAATCTGAGGTACTCCTGGTGAGGATGGTAAATGGGGACATGCAGGTAAGCATCCTTGATGTCCAGTGATACCATGTAATCCCCCTCGTCCAGGCTTGCAATAACCGCCCTGAGCGATTCCATCTTGAACTTGAATTTTTTTATATATGTGTTCAAGGATTTCAAATTTAAAATGGGTCTCACCGAACCGTCCGGTTTCGGTACCACAAACATTGTGGAATAGTAACCCCGTCCTTGTTGAAGTAGGGGCACCTTTACTATCACCTGCTGGGAATACAGCTTGTGAATTGCCTCTATCACTGCCTCCCTGCCTGAGGGAGTTGTTGGCAAGGCAGATTTGAGGAAACGGCGGGGGGGGGAGACGTCTCGAATTCCAGCTTGTACCCCTGAGATACTACTTGAAAGATCCAGGGATCCACCCGTGAGCGAGCCCACTGATCGCTGAAATTTTTGAGACGGGCCCCCACCGTACCTGTCTCCGCCTGTGGAGCCCCAGCGTCATGCGGTGGACTTAGAGGAAGCGGGGGAGGACTTTTGCTCCTGGGAACTGGCTGTATGCTGCAGCTTTTTCCCTCTACCTCTGTCTCTGGGCAGAAAGGACGCGCCTCTAACCCGCTTGCCCTTATGGGGCCGAAAGGACTGTACCTGATAATACGGTGCTTTCTTTGGCTGTGAGGGAACATGGGGTAAAAATGCCGACTTCCCAGCTGTTGCTGTGGAAACTAGGTCCGAGAGACCATCCCCGAACAACTCCTCACCTTTATAAGGCAAAACTTCCATGTGCCTTTTAGAGTCTGCATCACCTGTCCACTGCCGAGTCCATAACCCTCTCTTGGCAGAAATGGACATTGCACTTATTTTAGATGCCAGCCGGCAAATATCCCTCTGTGCATCTCTCATGTATAAGACTGCGTCTTTAATATGCTCTACGGTTAGCAATATAGTGTCCCTGTCTAGGGTATCAATATTTTCCGACAGGGAATCTGACCACGCAGCTGCAGCACTGCACATCCATGCTGAAGCAATAGCTGGTCTCAGTATAATACCTGTGTGTGTATATACAGACTTCAGGATAGCCTCCTGCTTTCTATCAGCAGGTTCCTTTAGGGCGGCCGTATCCGGAGACGGTAGTGCCACCTTCTTTGACAAGCGTGTGAGCGCTTTATCCACCCAAGGGGATGTTTCCCAACGTGACCTATCCTCTGGCGGGAAAGGGTACGTCATTAGTAACCTTTTAGAAATTACTAGTTTCTTATCGGGGGAAGCCCACGCTTCTTCACACTCTTCATTTAACTCCTCAGATGGAGGAAAAACTACTGGTAGTTTTTTCTCTCCAAACATAATACCCTTTTTTGTGGTACCTGGGGTAACATCAGAAATGTGCAACACATTTTTCATAGCCTCAATCATGTAACGTGTGGCCCTATTGGAAGTTACATTAGTCTCATCGTCGTCGACACTGGAGTCAGTATCCGTGTCGACATCTGTGTCTGCCATCTGAGGTAGCGGGCCTTTTAGAGCCCCTGATGGCTTTTGAGACGCCTGGGCAGGCACAGGCTGAGAAGCCGGCTGTCCCATATTCGGTATGTCGTCAAACCTTTTATGTAAGGAGTCGACACTGTCACGTAACTCCTTCCACATAACCATCCACTCAGGTGTCTGCCCCGCAGGGGGTGACATCACATTTATAGGCATCTGCTCGGCCTCCACATAAGCCTCCTCATCAAACATGTCGACACAGCCGTACCGACACACCGCACACACACCGGGAATGCTCTGACAGAGGACAGGACCCCACAAAGCCCTTTGGGGAGACAGAGAGAGAGTATGCCAGCACACACCAGAGCGCTATAATAATACAGGGATTAACTGAATTATTTCCCCTTATAGCTGCTATATAAGTTATACTGCGCCTAAATTTAGTGCCCCCCCTCTCTTTTTTACCCTTTGTAGCTTGATACTGCAGGGGAGAGCCAGGGAGCGATCCTTCCAGCAGAGCTGTGAGGGAAAAATGGCGCCAGTGTGCTGAGGGAGTTAGCCCCGCCCCTTTTTCTGCAGACTTTTCTCCCGCTTTTTTCAGGAATTCTGGCAGGGGTAATTTATCACATATATAGCCCTGGGACTATATATTGTAATGATTTGCCAGCCAAGGTGTTTATATTGCAGCTCAGGGCGCCCCCCCCCAGCGCCCTGCACCCATTAGTGACCGGAGTGTGAGGTGTGCATGAGGAGCAATGGCGCACAGCTGCAGTGCTGTGCGCTACCTTGTTGAAGACCGAGGTCTTCTGCCGCCGATTTTCCGGACCACTTCTTGCTTCTGGCTCTGTAAGGGGGACGGCGGCGCGGCTCCGGGACCGAACGATCGAGGTCGGGTCCTGTGTTCGATCCCTCTGGAGCTAATGGTGTCCAGTAGCCTAAGAAGCCCAAACTATCTCCAGTCAGGTAGGTTCGCTTCTTCTCCCCTTAGTCCCTCGCTGCAGTGAGTCTGTTGCCAGCAGATCTCACTGTAAAATAAAAAACCTAAAATATACTTTCTTTCTAGGAGCTCAGGAGAGCCCCTAGTGTGCATCCAGCTCAGCCGGGCACAAGATTCTAACTGAAGTCTGGAGGAGGATCATAGTGGGAGGAGCCAGTGCACACCAGTTAGTCTAAAGCTTTCTTTTAGTTGTGCCCAGTCTCCCGCGGAGCCGCTATTCCCCATGGTCCTTACGGAGTCCCAGCATCCACTTAGGACGTCAGAGAAATAGGATTTTGGTTACCTACCGGTAAATCCTTTTCTCGTAGTCCGTAGAGGATGCTGGGCGCCCGCCCAGCGCTTCGTTTTCCTGCTATCGTTATTTGGTTCAGTACAACTTCGTATTAGTTGAGTACTGCATTGTTACTTGGTAAGTAATGTTTCAGCGGTTGCTGAGTTTTCAAGCTAAGTTAGCTTGATGTGCCTTGTATGTGTGAGCTGGTGTGAATCTCGCCACTATCTGTGTTAAATCCTTCTCTCGAAGATGTCCGTCTCCTTGGGCACAGTTCCTAGACTGAGTCTGGTAGGAGGGGCATAGAGGGAGGAGCCAGCCAACACTCTAAAATTCTTAAAGTGCCAATGGCTTCTGGTGGATCCGTCTATACCCCATGGTACTAGTGTGGACCCCAGCATCCTCTACGGACTATGAGAAAAGGATTTACCGGTAGGTAACCAAAATCCTATTTAAATCATATTTGAGCGCAGTGTTGTTCTTGTGTCATTTTTGGTGGGTTGCCTACTTTTTCACAGCTGCTGAATATTGGCAATATCTTTCTTCTCAGCTCCTAGGATATAATACTATTATGCTTTTTCGCACTGCCATACATTGTAATGTCTTTCGGCATTGGATCTGCTAGTTTTCATTCATTGAATGATCCCACTGGATGTGCTGCACGTCCAATGGGATGATTACACTGCCAATGCGGTGAAGTTACATACAGTAAGTAACAATACATTGCGCGGATCGTCTAGTGTGTACACCAATGCAATGTATTGTTAAATTCTTTTGCACTGTCGAAAGGTGTATACAAGCTTAAGACTAAGTGTTGGGCAGAACAAAAATGACCAGAAGAATTGTTTGTGGAACACTTAAAGCCAAATTCCATCGGAGCTTTATTCCTAAATTGCACATGCAATGCACAATCAAAATTAACTGGAAATACTGCTCCCCTCTCCATAAGTGTATTGCAAAGTGGACATTTTAATAGTAACGTGTTGATTTTTTTTTATTTTTGCTGTCTTCTCTACATCCCAAGGACACTCATACTTTTAATGAATTTAAACATTAAGGATATGGAACAAAAATCAATGTCAGCATGGACCCATGCACCACTTCTAAAGCCTAGTTCCTTTCCTTACTTCCCTCACCAACGCCATGCTCAAGGACATTTGCGGAGCGTGCCGGAGCTGGAGTCAACAGCCATGACAGCAGGGAGCTGAAGGGCCCATATTTTTCCTAGTGCTGTCAGTAGCTGTGTCTCGAACATCCACACAGAGCAAGAGGGAGATGACAAGTCATAGATTAAAACACTAGGAAACACAGCTGAGCAACAAATTTAATAATGGAACAGGCCCAGCAGCTAGACCCAAAGGATAATGATAAACACTTTCAGAGAAAGCCTGAGAGACTTCATATTTTACTTGTATTTTTCTAATCCAAAAGTAAGCCTGGAGTAAAGCTGCAGAATAGCAGCCTAAACCCATCAACATTAGCAGATTTAAGAAAAACACAGAAAAACATTTCTGTTGTCATAAAGAAAAAATGTCAAGTGGCAGAAGAACAGGATAGAAAAAGGTACAGCGAAGAACTGACATATATGAAAGGTACAGAATGTTCCCTTCATTCTGCTCTGCTATTATCGCTGATATTGAGTAACAATGAATAGTCTAGAGAAAGTGAGATTACACTATTTTGACTAGTTGTAGTGAAATGTAATCTAAAATATGTGATGTATACATTGTAACAATGAAGAATATTATGCAATGTACTTGAAATCTAATACTAGTGTCTAAAAACATGCAAGGTTGTCCTAAGTAATGTCACGGGTATCCCATTGGCTTTCAGGCGACTACCACTAGTTAATCATAGCAGAAACAAAGGTGAAATCCTCATCTCAAGCCCCATGTGCCGTTAAACAGACCTGCAAAGGAAGCTTTCACAAACTATAATGCAATGCCAGAAATCCATAAAAGGAAAACTGGCATGCAGCACAAGAGGCAAAGGCTCATAAGGTGCTGGTTACTCTAGAAAGAGCTTCAATTGTAGCATCTGCTCACAGCTCCATCTCCAGTGTCAGACTAGGGAATGAGGGGCCCACTGGGAGAATGCAGTGGTAGGGGCCCATGCTTAGAAGCTTGGCTAACCATAAGCGAGTGCATGGTCTGGGCTCTTGATAAAGATAGATAGATCGATCGATAGAAAATACTGCTAGAACATGCATGGTAACGTACCAGATTAATAACCAAAATTCACTGTAGAAAAAAATATAGTCATGTGTATAATGTAACATATGTATATTGCAGAACTCAAGTGCTCAGTCTGGAACCTGATCCCTAGGGGAAGGGGTGGGGCACTAGGCAGTAGGGTCCACCAGGGGTTTCCCCTGGACCCTTGTATTAAACTAACCATGTACATTAGGCTGCAACCCTGTCCCGCTGTCCCACCCGCGGGCAGCAGTGTCCCGCGGGTGGGGGGGCAGTTGGGGGAGGCTTTGATCACCCGCTGCTCTGCTCTGCAAAGCAGCCGGTGATCACTGAATGCATGCTGTGCGCACGCGCACGGCATGTATTCAGAGCTAGGAGGGGAGCGGGGGCTGCCCAGCTGCTGGGGGAGCGCTGGGCACGCCCCCAAAAGGAAAAAAACGGGCCGTTTGGTGAGGCCATACCCACTCGAGCGAGGCCACACCCATCAAAGGTCGAGGCCATGCCCCCTTTTACCCCACTCACATAAAAATGACAGATTTCAACAGCACATAAAATGAGTGATCTATTACACACAGATATCAATCGCACAGCACATTATAAAATTGTTCCCTAGCCCAGGACTAGTTTTTTTTATGGCAAGTACAATTGTGATAATGCATGCACTGCCTTACTTTGTATTCTAAGTGCTTCAGCTGAATGAGTAGGTGGCTAATACTAGCCTACAACACTAATTCACACACTCCTAAATATAGAATAAATTGTTATAAGAAGAAGCAGAAGATATTAATCATGTGGTTCTTGTACAGCATATTGCGGCATGGGAGGGGTGGGGGCAGTAAGGAATGAGAGTTATGTGAATAAGAGGTGCAGCCAAATAAACTAAATGTACAGTACGTTTACATTTAAATGTAAATAGTTCTAAAAATAAAAATGAAACTCACTCCATTGTGCAGCAGTATTCCCATCCTTGGTGATCTCCCACTGGAAGACGGCATTCACTTTTTTAACCAGTTCATTACCCACATCTTTCACGCGGCGGCTGATTTCTTCAAAGACCAAGTCACTCTGTAGCCCAACGTCCTAAAAGCAACCATCACCAACAGGTCATATTGCTTGTACATAAACAGAAATCATTTCTATCTGCTATACACTAAAGAAGACAGACAGCAGGAGTATAGCTTGGGGTGCTTTTGTTACTGCATCGCTTATTAAGCTGATAATGATTAAAATGCAGAGGATGAAATGTTGTAATGCAGTACATGCTTCCCAGCGCCTACCGGTGAGTAGTCTGTTGCCCCTGATAATTCTATTATACATCATACTTTTACTCTGAATGGAATAGATGATACAGGGAATTCAGATGCTATCTATACATATGCATCAAGCATGATGTCCCAGAGTAACAGACTACGGTGATCCAAATGCACACAGCAATAAGAATATTAAATCAGGGGGCAAAGACCACATTGGTCATGAGATACTGTAATATAACGAAAGGTACACACTACCTGACAGATGCTGCCAATGTGATAAACACTCTAACGTGACAGAGCGATTGCTGAATTTGTGCGCACCTGTACACACTGAGCAATTTCTTGATCAGTGTGCACTTTCCCTTTCATCTCTTGAACGAGATTGCGTGTACAGAACATGCAATATACATCCCCCGATCTGACCGTTGCATGTACATTTGAAGCCATTTATCCAATGCTCCTGCATACACATTATCCAATTATCAGGCCAATCAAGCAATATATGGCTGCTTGGCCCAATAACTGGATACAGTGTACCTAGCATTAGAGCATACAAATATGAAGATATTGCTGTACATCAAATTGCAGTAATATTTATCAGCCATCATTTCAGATCCAGGGGATATCAAGGCCTAATGCTGGTGGACAATGGCGCTGAAATAACAATGAATACATAAACACTGAAGGTCAATCTTCCCATGTACAACACTGCTGGAGACTACATTGTACTTTACGGGATAACCTCTTTTTTTTTATTCGTATTTTTATACTATTTTTGTTAGAATTATATTTATATATCTTTACTTATATGGCTGTACCCGTTATACTAGCTAATCTGAAGATGAACTTCACCAAATTAGAGGGAGGATGTAATGACAAGTATCTAGATAAGTGTGAATATTCATGTATACTGGTACAAGGCTATTTACTACTGCTGAAAAACACAAGTAAAATACTTGCCATATGGATTATATGGGGAGGACGTAAAGATGAGGACATTTAGATCTACTTCTGACACAAGGTAAGTTTGCATAACATCTATAGGTGAAGCAATTCGGAAAATGCTAAACCAGACGTCAAAGTCTCCATACTGTACAAACACGATATTTATCTACTGTACATGTATAGAACAGGTGGCACTTGATATATCGGCTATCGGAATCCCGACCGCCGAGATACCGGCAACTATTCTCCCTCTTAGGGTGTCCACGACATCCCTGGAGGGAGAATAAATAGCGTGGCGCCATGGCGATCACAGCGAGCCTGCATGGGGCTCTTTTGCGCTTGCACCGCTGCCGGCATTGGCCACTCGTAGTACACCCGTATAGAACGTCCCTATTACCCAAGCAGCACTCACACAGGACTTCTGCAAACGTTTCTTATTAATCAAACATCAAGGCATAATGAGGGTCATTCCGAGCTGATCGCTAGCTGTATTTGTTCACAGCACAGCGATCAGGCTGAAAAAAGGCAGTTCTGCGCATGCGTATGCGCTGCAATGCGCACGCGTGTCGTACGGGCACAATGAACAATGTAGTATTGCACAGGGTCTAGCGAAGCATTTCAGTCGCACTGGTGGCCGCAGTGTGATTAACATGAAGTGGGCGTTTCTGGGTGTCAACTGACCGTTTTCAGGGAGTGTTCGGAAAAATAAGATTTTACTTACCGGTAAATCTATTTCTCGTAGTCCGTAGTGGATGCTGGGGACTCCGTAAGGACCATGGGGAATAGACGGGCTCCGCAGGAGACATGGGCACTTTAAGAAAGAATTTAGATTCTGGTGTGCTCTGGCTCCTCCCTCTATGTCCCTCCTCCAGATCTCAGTTAGAGAAACTGTGCCCGGAAGAGCTGACAGTAGAAGGAAAGGATTTTGGTAATCCAGGGCAAGATACATACCAGCCACACCAATCACACCGTATAACTTGTGATAAACTTACCCAGTCAACAGTATGAACAACAACAGAGCATCAGTTCAACCCTGATGCAACTATAACATAACCCTTATTGCAGCAATAACTATATACAAGTATTGCAGAAGAAGTCCGCACTTGGGACGGGCTCCCAGCATCCACTACGGACTACGAGAAAAAGATTTACCGGTAAGTAAAATCTTATTTTCTCTAACGTCCTAGTGGATGCTGGGGACTCCGTAAGGACCATGGGGATTATACCAAAGCTCCCAAACGGGCGGGAGAGTGCGGATGACTCTGCAGCACCGATTGAGCAAACACAAGGTACTCCTCAGCCAGGGTATCAAACTTATAGAACTTTGCAAAAGTGTTTGAACCTGACCAAGTAGCCGCTCGGCACAGCTGTAATGCCGAGACCCCTCGGGCAGCCGCCCAAGAAGAGCCCACCTTCCTAGTGGAATGGGCCTTAACTGATTTTGGCAGCGGCAATCCAGCCGCAGAATAAGCCTGCTGAATCGTGTTACAGATCCAGCGAGCAATAGTTTGCTTTGAAGCAGGAGCACCAAGCTTGTTGGAAGCATACAGGATAAACAAAGACTCTGTTTTCCTGACCCTAGCCGTTCTGGCTACATAAACCTTCAAAGCCCTGACCACATCAAGCAACTCGGAATCCTCCAAGTCAGTAGTAGCCACAGGCACCACAATAGGTTGGTTTATATGAAAAGATTAAACCACTTTCGGCAGGAATTGTGGACGGGTCCTCAATTCTGCTCTATCCGCATGGAAAACCAGATAGGGGCTTTTATGTGAAAAAGCCGCCAATTCTGACACACGCCTAGCCGAAGCCAAGGCTAGTAGCATAACCACCTTCCACGTGAGATATTTCAATTCCACCATTTTGAGTGGTTCAAACCAGTGGGATTTCAGGAAACTCAACACCACGTTAAGATCCCAAGGTGCCACTGGAGGCACAAAAGGGGGCTGAATATGCAGCACTCCCTTTACAAACGTCTGAACTTCAGGTAGAGAAGCCAGCTCTTTTTGAAAGAAAATGGATAGGGCCGAAATCTGGACCTTAATGGAACCCAATTTTTGGCCCAAAGTCACTCCTGACTGTGGGAAGTGAAGGAAACGGCCCAGCTGGAATTCCTCCGTAGGGGCATTCCTGGCCTCACACCAAGCAACATATTTTCGCCATATACGGTGATAATGTTGAGCTGTCACGTCCTTCCTAGCCATTATCAGCGTAGGAATAACCTCATCCGGAATGCCTTTCTCTGCTAGGATCCGGCGTTCAACCGCCAAGCCGTCAAATGCAGCCGCGGTAAGTCTTGAAACAGACAGGGCCCCTGTTGCAACAAGTCCTGTCTTAGAGGAAGAGGCCACGGGTCCTCTGTGAGCATTTCTTGCAGATCTGGATACCAAGTCCTTCTTGGCCAATCCGGAACAATGAGTATTGTTCTCACTCCTCTTTTTCTTATGATTCTCAGCACCTTGGGTATGAGAGGAAGAGGAGGAAATACATAGATCGACTGGAACACCCACGGTGTCACCAGTGCGTCCACAGCTGTCGCCTGAGGGTCTCTTGACCTGGCGCAATACCTCTGTAGCTTTTTGTTGAGGCGGGATGCCATCATGTCCACCTGTGGCAGTTCCCACCGACTTGCAATCTGCGTGAAGACTTCTTGATGAAGTCCCCACTCTCCCGGGTGGAGGTCGTGCCTGCTGAGGAAGTCTGCTTCCCAGTTGTCCACTCCCGGGATGAACACTGCTGACAGTGCGCTTACGTGATTCTCCGCCCAGCGAAGAATTCTGGTGGCTTCCGCCATCGCCACCCTGCTCCTTGTGCCGCCTTGTCGGTTTACATGAGCCACAGCTGTGATTTTGTCAGACTGAATCAGAACCGGTTGGTCGCGAAGCAGGGTCTCCGCTTGACGTAGGGCGTTGTATATGGCCCTTAGTTCCAGGATGTTGATGTGAAGGCAAGTCTCCTGACTTGACCACAGACCTTGGAAATTTCTTCCCTGTGTGACTGCTCCCCACCCTCGGAGGCTTGCACCCGTGGTCACCAGGACCCAGTCCTGAATGCCGAATCTGCGGCCCTCGAGAAGGTGAGCACTCTGCAGTCACCACAGGAGAGACACCCTGGCCCTGGGGGATAGGGTGCTTAACCGATGCATCTGAAGATGTGATTCGGACCATTTGTCCAGTAAGTCCCATTGAAAGGTCCTCGCATGGAACCTGCCGAAGGGAATGGCCTCGTATGACGCCACCATCTTTCCCAGGACTCGAGTGCAGTGATGCTCTGACACCTGTTTGGTTTTAATAGGTTTCTGACCAGTGTCATGAGTTCCTGAGCTCTCTCTATCGGGAGATAAACCCTTTTCTGGTCTGTGTCCAGAACCATGCCCAGGAAAGGCAGACGAGTCGTAGGAATCAACTGCGACTTTGGAATATTTAGAATCCAGCAGTGTTGCCGTAAGACTTCCAGAGAATGTGCTACGCTGATCAGCAACTGCTCTCTTGACCTCGCTTTTATGAGGAGATCGTCCAAGTATGGGATAATTGTGACCCCTTGCTTCCGCAGGAGTACCATCATTTCCGCCATTACCTTGGTAAATATTCTCGGAGCCGTGGAGAGACCAAACGGCAACGTCTGAAATTGGTAATGACAATCCTGTACCACAAATCTGAGGTACGCCTGATGAGGTGGATAAATGGGGACATGAAGGTATGCATCCTTTATGTCCAGAGACACCATAAAATCCCCCCCTTCCAGGCTTGCGATGACCGCTCTCAGCGATTCCATCTTGAACCGGAACCTTTTCAGGTACATGTTCAGGGATTTTAAATTCAATATGGGTCTGACCGAATCGTCCGGTTTCGGTACTACAAACATGGTCGAATAATAACCCCTTCCTTGTTGAAGGAGGGGAACCTTGACCACCACCTGTTGAAGATACAATTTGTGAATTGCAGTTACCAGTATTTCCCTCTCGAGGGGGGAAGCTGGCAGGGCCGATTTGAGGTATCGGTGAGGGGGCATCTCTTCGAATTCCAGCTTGTATCCCTGAGACACAATATCTATTGCCCAGGGATCCAAGTGGGAGTGAACCCACTTGTGGCTGAAATTTCGGAGACGCGCCCCCACCGGGCCTAGCTCTGCCTGTGGAGCCCCAGCGTCATGCGGTGGATTTTGTGGAAGCTGGGGAGGACTTCTGTTCCTGGGAACTAGCTGTGTTGTGCAGCTTCTTTCCTTTGCCCCTGCTCCTGGCAAGAAAGGACGCACCTCGGATTTTCTTGCTTTTCTGTGATCGAAAGGACTGCATTTGGTAATACGGTGCTTTCTTAGGCTGTGAGGAAACATATGGCAAAAAAATTGACTTTCCAGCAGTAGCTGTGGACACCCTTGTAAGGTAAAACCTCCATGTGCCTTTTGGAGTCGGCATCACCTGTCCATTGCCGAGTCCACAGGACCCTTCTGGCAGAAATCGACATAGCATTTATTCTAGAACCCAGTAGACTAATGTCTCTTTGAGCATCTCTCATATATAGGACAGCGTCTTTTATATGCCCCAGGGTCAATAATATAGTATCCTTGTCTAAGGTATCAAGTTCCTCAGACAGGGTGTCCGTCCATGCTGCTACAGCACTACAACTGACAGGATACGGCTACCCTCAAAGATGCTGGAAAGGATACGCCATAAGAATCCGTTTGGAAATCTGCAGTTTTTTATCTGGAGATTCTCAAGCCTTTTCACATAACTCATTTAGCTCGTGTGAAGGGGGAAAGGTCACCACCTGCCTTTTTCCCCATACATATGAACCCTCTTGTCAGGGACTGGAGTTTCCTCTGTGATGTGCAACACATCCTTAATTGCTATAATCATATAACGGATGGATTTAGCCAATTTTGGCTGTAACTTTGCATCATCGTAATCAACACTGGAATCAGAATCCATATCGGTATCTGTGTCAACAATTTGGGATAGTGGGCGCTTCTGAGACCCTGACGGCCACTGCGACATAGGATCATGCACGGGCTGAGACCCTGACTGTCCTGAGGCTTCAGCTTTTTCCAACCTTTTATGCAAGGAATTAACATTATCATTTAAAACCTTCCACATATCCATCCAATCAGGTGTCGGCGCCGTCGGCGGAGACACCACATTCATTTGCTCCCGCTCTGCTTCCACATAGCCTTCCTCGTCAAACATGTCGACACAAGCGTACCGACACACCACACACACAGGGAATGCCCTTTTTGATGACAGTTCCCCCACAAGGCCCTTTGGAGAGACAGAGAGAGAGTATGCCAGCACACACCCCAGCGCTATATGACCCAGGAATAACACAGTAACTTAATGTTGACCCAGTAGCTGCTGTTATATTGATTTTTGCGCCTAATTATGTGCCCCCCCTCTCTTTTTACCCTCTTCTACCGTGTATCTGAAGGGGAGAGCCTGGGGAGCTTCCTCTCAGCGGAGCTGTGGAGAAAAAATGGCGCTGGTGAGTGCTGAGGAAGAAGCCCCGCCCCCCTCGACGGCGGGCTTCTGTCCCACTTAAATATGTATTTTCTTGGCGGGGGCTCATACATATATACAGTGCCCAACTGTATATATGTTCACTTTTGCCAAAAAGAGGTCCCAATGTTGCCCAGGGCGCCCCCCCCCTGCACTCTGCCCCCTTACAGTGACCGGAGTATGTAAGGTGTGTGGGAGCAATGGCGCACAGCTGCAGTGCTGTGCGTTACCTCAGTGAAGACCGGAGTCTTCTGCCGCCAATTTCGAAGTCTTCTTGCTTCTCATACTCACCCGGCTTCTGTCTTCCGGCTCTGCGAGGGGGACGGCGGCGCGGCTGTGGGATTGGACGACGAGGGTGAGATCCTGTGTACTATCCCTCTGGAGCTAATGGTGTCCAGTAGCCTAAGAAGCAGGACCTAGCTTCAGAGAGTAGGGCTGCTTCTCTCACCTCTGTCCCACGATGCAGGGAGTCTGTTGCCAGCAGAGCTCCCTGAAAATAAAAAACCTAACAAAATACTTTCTCACAGCAAGCTCAGGAGAGCTCACTGAAAAGCACCCAGCTCGTCCGGGCACAGATTCAAACTGAGGTCTGGAGGAGGGACATAGAGGGAGGAGCCAGAGCACACCAGAATCTAAATTCTTTCTTAAAAGTTCCCATGTCTCCTGCGGAGCCCGTCTATTCCCCATGGTCCTTACGGAGTCCCCAGCATCCACTAGGACGTTAGAGAAAACGCAGGTGTGCCAGGAAAAATGCAGGCGTGCCGGGAAAAACGCAGGCGTGGTTGGGTGAACGCTGGGCGGGTTTGTGACGTCAAAACAGGAACTGAACAGTCTGAAGTGATTGCAAGCGCTGAGTAGGTTTTGAGCTACTCTAAAACTGCACAAAAAACAACAACTTTGTAGCCGCTCTGCGATACATTCGTTCGCACTTCTGCTAAGCTAAAATACACTCCCACTGGGCGGCGGCATAGCGTTTGCACGGCTGTTAAAAACTGCTAGCGAGCGATCAACTCGGAATCACCCCCCAATATACAATGTAATAAGATAGACTTGTAATATTGTATACTATGGGCAGTATTCAAATGATGTCTGATCCTTTCTGACGGAAAGGATCAGACAGTTCAGTATTCAATTTGAGGCCAAATCCGACAGGTTTTGGCCATTTTCAACAATGTCAATCTGACTATTTTTTAAAGTCGAATTGACATTGTCATAAATAGGACTAAAACCTGTCGGATTTGGCCGCAAATCTGACAAAACACGTGGATCCGCGGCTAATCTACCGATCCACATGTTTTCTGTCAAGTCAGAAAAACGGCAGCCCCACTGAATAGGTCGAATCATGATTCGACCTAAAAAAGGCGGAAACTGACGTCTTTCGGACTAGACGGCAGTTTCGACTTTAATTGAATACTGCCCTATGCCTTGATACAGTATATGACAGATAAGAAACGTAATAAGTAAATTCTGTCAAGTACACAGCACAAGAATGACATGGAAAACAGGTTTATTGTATGTCACTGAAATGGTGGATGCGTGAAATTACAAGTGTGTTAACTAATTATATAAAATACATCAGCATTTATTCATCCCTTAAGTAACCATGAGTACAGTATGTGTTCCCATGTGCTAATGGTGGAAAAATGACAACAGGGCTTTATTGAACTGTTCATTATGTATCTTGCAACATTGTGCTGAAGAGGCAAATCAGAAGCAGGGATACCAGGAACAGAGGGCAGGGATCGATGGGGACTTCCAACAGACGTGTCTATTTTTATTATTATACAAATTGTGTTAAAGAGTAATGTAACACCACTGACAACAGTATTGCTGTGTTGTTTGTTTTCTGTGTGTAAACATAGCAAATCAATATGGCATGGTAAGATTAAACTGCAGCTTTACGCTTCCATGTCTACATGGGTGTTTTGGAAAAAATTATGATGTGACCCATCCGAGAATTAAACATTGCGATGGGAACACACCAGACCTTCTAGAGAATACTTATTATTAAAAAATGCACTTGAGACTCTCAAAACAAAAGCTTTTAATCGCCTTTTCTTCCTTTAACGTCACATATTTATTACAGTTCTTAATCTTATATCAAGAATTATGTGAAAGAATTGTGCCCACCTGAATTGTGTCTTTAGACTTCAGACTATCAGTAGTTGATGTAAGGTCAACATAGGCACCGGCTATGGCAACTTCTCCAGTCTCTTTGACCTGGAAAGAAAGAGAGACACAGTAACCTTTTTCAGCGAGCGTTCCTCCAGGAATCTCAAGTAAGGAAAAACATTTAAAGTCACTTTATTTTAGTTATAGCCATCTCCTTTGACATTTCATGACATGTCTCATCCAATTCACATGGAGATCAATACGTCTTAATCCTTGCAAGAGAACATTGACATCACTCAATGGTATAAAAAAGGTCAGATGCCTTTCAGACACCTGTAATGATTTGTTCTCTAAATGTGGATGTGTCTATATACATTTAACGATTTAGTGCAACATTGTTTTGTTGGGATGTGTGCTTAAAAGGAATGAAGACTTGGATCAAAGGGACACTGAAAGTGCACAAGTAAAATACTAAATAAGCAGACATTCATGTTACTTGCTGGTACTTTGCCCAGTATTGGCAAATACTGCTAACAAATTTCCAAGTGCAATGTAAGTGTTCCTGGTAACATACCCCATCACTGAAACATTATTAATGTTATTCACTATAGATGGATTCTGTTTCAGGCTAGGAGGTCAAGCAATTCACAGAAACAGAATTTTTTTTTGATAAGTGGTCTTTGCCCCTAGCAACATTTCTAGATATGTCACACAGCTTCCCAGAATTCTGTCCCATTTTTGTGTATGGAAGCACCCACGTCTGCCAAATCACCAAGGGGTAACATTATTTGAAAGTGGATACTTCCCTCTTTCAAACGTTTGTGCTTGTGAGTCAACTGAACCAGGATGGGGAAGATCCTCTCACATCCTTGAACTTCTTCAAGCATTCTGCAGTGTAGGCTATTATCTGATGATCATACAAAATATATTAGGGAGCACATAGTAAGAGGGGACATCCCACTCTTTCAAACAAATATGCTCTCTGCTCCGTAGGGCCTAGAATGGGGGAGAAATGTAACTTTTAACCCAACTGCCACTTCCCTAGAACTTGCACTAGAGATTCTTTTCATTCTCGTTTATTTTTTGTTGTTGTAGCAAAAACCGACACAATCAATGATGTTGTCTTTTAGTGCTGCTTCCTTTCCTACGCCCCACTGGTAGTAATTATTATTTTTACTTACCAAGAGCACTTGAGTGTTGAGGACGAGCAGAACTCAACAACCTTTTTGATGTACATGATGAGAACAAGTCCAACTAAATCTTAGCACTAAAGTGGTAATAAATAATCCCAATAATTTTAAATAATAAAATAAAAAACCTCTCTAAAACATCAACTAGAACTCTCCATTTTGTAAACAAAGAAAAGAATGGTAAAACATGCACAAAAAATAAAAAGCACTGGCAACAAAGATAGCCCATTATCAGCATCAGAGGTGAATTCAAAATCAACCCAATCAGAGCTGCCAAAGTAAAGTTGGTAATCGTCGTTATTATCATCATCGGCATAATACAGCTTTGATAGGAATGCTGTGAAAATACAGAAAGTCGGCTCCCAACAGTCTGAAGATTGACAGTGGGATCCCGACGGTCAAAATCCAGATGGATCCCAGAGGTATCCTGGGGTAGGGATAAGAGTTAGGCCCTAGAGAGATGTTTAGGGTTAGGCTGCAGTGGGTGGAGGTGGTTAGGACGAGTCTGCACTCCACACATTGCTATGTTCTTCCATTACAGTATATTAATAAATGTAAACTTTTATTTGAATAATGCTTTAGAATTTTACTGGTTTTATTTCTGTTGTAACGTGCACTAAGACTATGGGGGGAATTCAAATGTTTGAAAAGTCGGTTGGGTGTCTGTTTTTTCCTGTCTATTAGACAGGAAAAAATAGACACCCAACTGACTTTTCAAACAATTGAATATCCCCCCTATTTATCTACTGTGTTCAAAGAAAAGTGTGATGTCACAAGTGAATAAGCACTTTTAAATGTTGGAAGCAACAGCTAAAACAATGTGGAACACTTTTACAGAGAACAAGCAACACTTTCAGTAATTTGTCTATCGATGACTGACTAATGTGTCATGGAGAAAGGCATACAGTACATGTGTTACAGATGAGAAATGAACTCCTTCACAAAAAAGCCAGTAATGTAGTCTGCTAATAGTCAATGACTAATACAGTAAGGTTCTGATTACGTAAAAAACAAAAAAAAGTACAGAAAAGAACTGAACAAGGATGATGCATCACTGTTCTAAATGGCAAGGGCTGTGGGAGGATTTTTTTTCCCTGTAGAGGAGCACCTTTCCATTATAAACACATTTAATAGAGGATATAACTAAACATAATTTCCATTTACTACATGTTACAGTCAATACAGTTCATTCCAAATAACTGACTCATTTCATGCAGAGATAACAATTTCTGGGCATAAATTGCTCTTTATTTCTGAGAATGTGAACATGTGCTGGAGACAGCTAGCTGAAAATAAACTTTTGTGTGACATCAAGAGTGCCAGGTTTGAGGAAATAAGATAGTGTCGATGTTCAGCTCACGTGGCAGCCCACTGTAACAGCTAATTTAAATACAATGATGCACAAGCGTTTTAACAGGAAGGTAGTAATACAGTTATCGGACAGATTTGTTTTCACTGAACTTAGGCTTTTATTAAGCCTGTACCGTAAGTGGCCGATTTAACAAAAAAATCTGTTCATGAAAAGGCTGCATAAAATTATCACCCAGAAAATGTCTGCCTCCACTGTATATCGATGACAGACAACATTAAATTGGTTTGACTGAGTTTCACCTTTTAATCACAAAGGTCCCTAGTCATCAATATGCAGCTATAAAATAAATTCTCTGTTGGTGCTTCCCGTTCCACTTGTCAAAGAAGAAATAATTATTAAAACACAAAATAGTTTTTTCCCCCCATAAATTCCAAATAGAAAACATGCTATATTAAAAATGAGTAAACCATTTTATCATTCGGTACCTCCTGTTATTGCTATCTTTGTACACTGGATATTTGTTAAAGAGGCAGCTTTTCCCAATGATAGCCTTTGATAGATAGGGAGAAGCCCTATATAAGTAAAAACACCTGTTCCCACTGTTAATATGGTTTTTTTCTGCTTAAAAAAATAAATAAATACCAAAGTGTATTATGTTTTAGTACTTTTAAATAAAGCACAATAATAAACTAAAGACATTCAGTGGTGATATGTTCAAGATCCTTGTCTCTAAAGCAGTAAAAAAAATTTAGATCCTGAGTTGATCCAAATCTAAACTGTGGCTAAATGTGTCAGCATTAAATTGCATGACATTGTGCTTTCCTTGTTTCATCACTGGCAATGGCTTATAAATACTCCACTGTAAAGGATGTGTATTCATTATACTAAGCGGTTAGTCCTTAAGCTATGTTCATCCCTCACATTACACAAAGCAAATAAAAGCTTTACTCTAAAACCAATGCAAAAGCTACACAAGAGAATAAAGAGGGATATTTATGTGTTTGTGCTGTGCAAGATCACATTAAAGGCTGCAGTTCTATTTTATGCTAGCAGAGAATTGTTTAATGCCATTGCCTTGAATAAAGGGGCTTCTTTTGTTAGTGTGGGCAGGAATATTCACAAAAAACAAACAAATATATATTCATGCATGCCATTAGCAAGACTCAAAACAAAGCCTAACTATTAAAAGAGAAGGTAAGCACACATTGCACAGGACATGGAATATGAAACATTTTGTGCTCTGACCTTAGTCTGAAGGTAAATTCTGTTGTTTTCTTTCCACATTTCAGTCTGTAGAGTTTGCCCGGGTAAGACTGGCTTTGCAAAGCGCACCTAGAAAAGCAAGACTCAGGTTAAAAGGTGTACTAGACCCAAAACAGAGACTGGAAGATTTGAACACAAATGTAAAATACATTGCTCAGTTTCATCCCGAGCATCCAGTGCTTATTGTTAAAATGTAATTTATTATCTGCCCACTCCATTCCTGATAGATGATGAAGCTCCTCCCACATTAGTTTCCTAATAAGATCTGGTGGAGGTATAAAAACAAAACAGTCCAGTTTGCAAGCATTTCATTGGTTATTACATAACAGAACCTACTAACCTATCCTCAAATCGCGCCAAAGAGCCCAATCAGGCATGTGATGAAAAATGTGACTAAGCCGCATGACAGGTTTTCCTGTTAATTTGATAAACCTACACATATCCTGAACACCACTGGTGTATTTGCATGCTATAGCAGTGCAACAAGGACCTTATGCCCTCATTTATCAATAAATGATACATTTCACTGTAAGTGATAAATTGCTTTAGTGCTTGATAATTATGACTCCTAAAATTATCAAATCAGGCGCTCTGATATAAGGCACAAAATAAAGCTGTTGGTCACCCAATTTATATAATAGAATTGATATACTGATATCTATATACTTATAGCTGCTCCCACATGAGTATTCTGCGATACTCAAATAGATACAAAGCAATTGTGAAACATGCAATATCACAAGAGAGCGCTAGATACCGATCATTACTATGTAAACATTTTATTCAATCACATAAAATAAAAGCATAAAAAATGCAATGCATATTTTCATAAAAGAATTATTCTCACTGCTGATATTATTTACACGCTGCCATATACTGTATCCCAATTGTATATTGCACAGATGTCCACATCCAAAAGACCAGTGTGGCTGGTTCGCTCCAAAGCAAATGATAAAGTCCCAATTTGTTTTAGGGAATGTGAATGGTGTTCACTAGATGGTGAATGTTCAGCTGTATAAACGATGGGCGCTATGCTACTACCTCCCCCGACCGCCAAACAATTTTGTGCTCACCACTTATTCCTTAGAGTCTCATGTGAGGCTGGCTGTCAGCATGCGGAATCCGTTGTGGTTGGTGGGAGCGGCGGTGTTCTATTCAGTTCACCGGGGAGGGAGGGCGCCGTTCGTAGCTGCAGAATTCAGGCAGTTTGCCGTGTGCTGGAGTCCGGACTGTGGTGCTGTGTTTGTGTAGATCTCAGGGAAAAACAGCAGCGTGAGATGTCCTTTCATCTCACGCTGCTGTTTTTCCCTGGGATCTACACAAACACAGCACCACAGTCCGGACTCCAGCACACGGCAAACTGCCTGAATTCTGCAGCTACGAACGGCGCCCTCCCTCGACGCTGAACTGAATAGAACACCGCCGCTCCCACCAACCACAACGGATTCCGCATGCTGACAGCCAGACTCACATGAGACTCTAAGGAATAAGTGGTGAGCACAAAATTGTTTGGCGGTCGGGGGAGGTAGTAGCATAGCGCCCATCGTTTATACAGCTGAACATTCACCATCTAGTGAACACCATTCACATTCCCTAAAACAAATTGGGACTTTATAATTTGCTTTGGAGCGAACCAACCAGCCACACTGGTCTTTTGGATGTGGACATCTGTGCAATATACAATTGGGATACAGTATATGGCAGCGTGTAAATAATATCAGCAGTGAGAATTCTTTTATGAAAATATGCATTGCATTTTTTGTGCTTTTATTTTATGTGATTGAATAAAATGTTTATATAGTAATGATCGGTATCTAGCGCTCTCTTGTGATATTGCATGTTTCACAATTACTTAGTGATAAATTGCACCAGCCAATCAGCTCCTAACTGCCATGTTACAGACTGTGGGGCAGATGTATTAACCTAGAGAAGGCATAAGGAAGTGATAAACCAGTGACATGTGCAAGGTGATAAAGGCACCAACTAATCAGATCCTAACTGTTAATTGACATATTGGAGCTGATTGGCTAGATTGGCTATCACCTTGCTCATATCACTGGTTTATCACTTCCTTAAGCCTTCTCCAGGTTAATACATCTGCCCCACAGTCTGTAACATGGCAGTTAGGAGCTGATTGGCTGGTGAAATTAATCACTCACAGTGAAATTTATCACTCATTGATAAATAAGGGCATTAATCGGAGACAAAAGTGAGGAGACCCGGGAACGATATGTATGAGCTGTGCCATGTGTCGCGCCATGTAACAAAACACGAGTTTACATGGTCACGATTGCGAGAAAAGTACAAATTCTAAGCCCTTCATACACTACAATCGGGTTCACTATGGTATGCCGGCGGTCGGGCTCCCGGCGACCAGCATACCGGCGCCGGAAGCCCGACCGCCGGCTTACCGACAGTGTGGGGAGCGCAAATGAGCCCCTTGCGGGCTCGCTGCGCTCGACACGCTACGGGCACGGTGGCGCGCTAAGCGCGCCACGCTATTTTATTCTCCCTCCAGGGGGGTCGTGGACCCCCACGAGGGAGAATAAGTGTCGGTATGCCGGCTGTCGGGATTCCGGCGCCGGTATACTGTGCGGCGGGATCCCGTCAGTCGGCATACTGAAGACCACCTCCACAATCATGTAAGTGCGCATATGTGGTGTAAAAAAGATGCTAAAGTGTGAAAATCTAAACCTAGCTATCCGTAGCGCAATTACTTAGTTGCGCCATGTGCCTCATGCCATGTAGCAAAAAAGATCAACGAATAAGGACACGTCTTTATGTATGAATACTCTAATATACACTGTGAATTTTGAAAAGCAAGCCTACAAAGTTGTTGGTAATTCTCTGTAACAGAATCATCTCCCTCCTAATTTGGCAATCTGCTGCAGAGGGGAAAAGCGTATAATGGCCCTATTTAATTAGGTAGAGAATACTTCACTTATTTCATGTATATCATTCAGATCAGTAATATACAGACAAATACACAGATGACTATCTCCAAAACATCTGTATACAAGTATATTACAGCATCATAAAACTTTACTATACACCTTTCTTGTTACCAGACAATCATCTCTCTCAATGCTGATGTCACATTATAGTATTTATTTCCATTTGCTGCAACACTCTACCAGTCATAACACTGCTATGTAGAGAACATTGTAAGGACTTACTGTAAACCAGACACATGCTGCAAATACGCACTTTGCATTGTGCACGTCTCTGTAATTTAGGAGGTCATTCAGAGTTGATCGTAGTTGTGCTAAATTTAGCACAGCTACGATCATGTTCCCAGACATGCGGGGGGACGCCCAGCACAGGGCTAGCCCGCCCCGCATGTCTGTCCCCCCCCCCATGCCCCGCACAAGTACAAAAGCATTGCACAGCGGCTGACCGGGAGTTGCTCGTCACTGCCCCTGGTCGCAGCGGCTGCATGTGACGTCACACAGCCGCTGTGGCCCGCCCCCGCACGGCCTGGCCACGCCTGCGTTGGCTGGACCGCGACCCCAAAACGGCGGGCAGTTCCGACCTGATCGATGCGATTAACTGCAGCGAGCGATCGGGACGGAATGACCCCCATAGGCTCATTCTGCCAAAAATTCTGCATCAGTCCCTTTTTCTTCAATCATCTTGAATGTTCTCACCTCCCTTTGTCTGCCTAACTGCTGAGGATACCAAGATCTCATCAGTTCCACCCTTGTCTCCTCTCTCTCATTCAATACCCATATCCAGTCACCTACCTAATCCTGCCATTTCCATCTCTTCAACATCACCAGGATTACTGTATATACTTTCTCTCCTTCAATGCTACCTAAACACTTGTCCACTCTCTGATCATCTCTTGAGTATTTACTTTACATTAATACTGAGCTTCCTTTCCTGCTGCACTGCTTTGTGTTTCCCACCTTGGAAAAAAAGATTAATTGTGTGCAAACAGAGCGCCCCTCAGATACCACATAACAAGAGGAACCACAAACTTAAATGAAAAAAATGTGAATAATAACAATCACCATAATTGATGCAATTGTCCTAAATGAATGTAGGAGGTGATTGGATGAACAAACTTTCTTAAAACGTCTGTCCCAAGATGATTTAGGATCTCTTTTGTGAACCTGAAAGATATGTGTCTCTTTTTCCCAAAATAAATGAGGAACAAAAGAGACACTAAAAAGTACAGACCATAGTGCAGCACAATTAAAAGTAAAAAAGTCGCGTTTCAGACGTATCGTCCTTCATCAGAGGTGCTTCTGATGAAGGACAATACATCTGAAACGTGTTAAGCGTGGCTGCCGTTTTACTCTGTGTGGTGAACTCCTGGACCGGAATTCTCTGTGGGGCAGTGTTATCCTGAATGGGATCCGAGGGGTGAAACCATCCACTTTAAGGACATCTGTGGAATCGGGACTCCCCCTGAGAGATACAAGCTGTGTGGTCCTATGGAGGATAATAGGATTTTAATACCTACCGGTAAATCCTTTTCTCTTAGTCCGTAGAGGATGCTGGGGATGCTTCAAGAACCATGGGGTATAGACGGGATCCGCAGGAGACATGGGCACTTTAAGACTTTAAAAGGGGTGTGAACTGGCTCCTCCCTCTATGCCCCTCCTCCAGACTCCAGTTATAGGAACTGTGCCAAGGGAGATGGACATTTAGAGGAAAATGATTTATTTAATATTTTTTTAAAACTAAGGTGAGATACATACCAGCTCACACCTCAAACACGCCGTACAACATGGCATTCAACAACAACGCATGCAACGGCATGACCAACATCAGCCACAGACTGACGGAACTTAACTCAACATGAGAGTAACCATAACCAAACTGCAGATACAGCCCGCACTGGGACGGGCGCCCAGCATCCTTTACGGACTAAGAGAAAAGGATTTACCGGTAGGTATTAAAATCCTATTTTCTCATACGTCCTAAAGGATGCTGGGGATGCTTCAAGAACCAGAACGGGCGGGGGAGTGCGGATGACTCTGCAGCACCGATTGGCCACACAAGAGGTCCTCCTCAGCAAGGGTATCAAACTTGTAAAATTTCGCAAAGGTGTTTGAACCAGACCAAATAGCAGCTCGGCAAAGCTGTAATGCCAAGACCACTCTGGCAGCCGCCCAGGATGAGCCCACCTTTCTGGTAGAATGGGCTTTTACTGATTTCGGTAATGGCAATCCTGCCGTAGAATGAGCCTGCTGAATCGTATTACAGATCCAGCGTGCAATAGTCTGCTTGGAAGCAGGAGCCCACAGGACAAACAGAGGCTCTGTTTTCCTAATCTGCGCCGTTCTGGCGACATAGATCTTCAAAGCTCTGACCACATCGAGAGACTTCGAATCCGCCAAGGCATCAGTAGCCACTGGCACCACAATAGGCTGGTTTACGTGAAATGTTTCACGTAGGTCTGAACTTCTGGAAGGGAGGCCAATTCTTTCTGAAAGAAGATTGACAAGGCCGAAATTTGTACTTTAATAGAGCCTAACTTTAGGCCCTCATCCACACCTGCTTGCAAAAAATGGAGCAAACGCCCCAGCTGAAATTCTTCCGTAGGAGCCTTTTTGGATTCACACCAAGACACATATTTCCTCCAAATACAGTGGTAATGCTTTGCTGTTACTTCTTTTCTAGCCTGAAGTAGTGTGGGAATGACTTCACTGGGAATACCCTTCCGGGCTAGGATTTGGCGTTCAACCGCCATGCCGTCAAACGCAGCCGCGGTAAGTCTTGATACACGCACGGTCCTTGTTGTAACAGGTCCTCCCGTAGAGGAAGAGGCCAGGGATCTTCTATGAGAAATTCCTGAAGATCTGGATAACAGGTCCTCTTTGGCCAATCTGGAACAATGATTATCGCCTGAACCCTTGTTCTTCTTATCATCTTTATCACCTTTGGAATGAGTGGAAGTGGAGGGAACACATAGACCGACGGAAACACCCACGGTGTCACTAGGGCGTCCACCGCTATCGCTTGAGGGTCCCTCGACCTGGAACAATATCTCTTAAGTTTCTTGTTGAGGCGGGACGCCATCATGTCTATTTGAGGAATTCCCCAACGACTTGTCACTTCTGCAAAGACCTCTTGATGAAGATCCCACTCTCCTGGATGGAGATCGTGTCTGCTGAGGAAGTCTGCTTCCCAGTTGTCCACTCCTGGAATGAAGACCGCTGACAGAGCGTTTGCATGTCTCTCCGCCCAGCGAAGAACTTTCGTGGCCTCGGCCATTGCCGCTCTGCTCTTTGTTCTGCCCTGGCAGTTTATGTACGCCACTGCTGTTATGTTGTCTGACTGAATCAAGACAGGCAGACCGTGAAGAAGATGTTCCGCTTGCAGAATGCTGTTGTAAATGGCCCTTAATTCCAGAATGTTTATGTGCAGACAAGCTTCCTGGCTTGACCATTTTCCCTGAAATTTTCTCCCCTGTGTGACTACTCCCCAGCCTCGGAGACTTGCATCTGTGGTCACCAGGATCCAATCCTGAATCCCGACCCTGCGTCCCTCCAGAAGGTGAGAACTGTGCAGCCACCACAGGAGGGAGATCCTGGTCCTGGAAGATAGGAGTATTTTCCGGTGCATGTCCAGGTGAGACCCGGACCACTTGTCCAATAGGTCCCACTGAAACACCCTGGCATGGAACCTGCCATACTGAATGGCCTCGTAAGCCGCCACCATCTTACCCAGCAACCGAGTGCATTGAAGAATCGACACTCTTGCCGGTTCCAGAATCTGTTTTACCATGTTCTGTATTTCCAGAGCCTTTTGCACTTGAAGAAAAACTCTTTGTAATTCTGTATCCAGAATCATACCCAGGAACGACAGCCATGTCGTCGGAACCAACTGTGATTTTGGCAAGTTTAGGAGCCAACCATGTTGTTGCAGAATCGTCAGTGAGAGCACAACGTTTTCCAGCAATTGCTCCTTGGATCTCGCCTTTATAAGGAGATCGTCCAAGTACGGGATAAATGTGATTCCCTGCTTGCGCAGGAGAACCATAATTTCCGCCATAACCTTGGTGAAAATCCTCGGAGCCGTGGACAGACCAAACGGCAACGTCTGAAATTGGTAATGACAATCCTGAACAGCAAATCTCAGGTAAGTCTGATGTGGAGGACATATGGGGACGTCTAAGTAGGCATCCTGTATGTCGACCGACACCATAAAATCCCCCTCCTCCAGACTGGAGATCACTGCTCGGAAAGATTCCATCTTGAATTTGAATTTTTTTAGAAAGAAATTAAGGGATTTTACGCTCAGAATCGGTCTGACTGAGCCATCCGGCTTCGGTACCACGAACAGACTCGAATAAAAGCCCTCCCCCTGTTGTGACGGGGGTACCGTGACAATTACTTGATTTTGACATAGCTTTAGTATCGCAGCGCATACTACCTCCCTTTCTGGAAGAGAAGCTGGCAAGGCCAATTTGAAACACTAATTTGTACCCTTGGGTTACTATTTCTAATATCCAAGGATCCAGGGCCGAGCGAACCCAGACCTGACTTAAGAGTTTGAGACGTGCCCCCACTGGTGTGGACTCCCGCAGAGGAGCCCCAGCATCATGCGGTGGATTTGGTAGAAGCCGGAGAGGACTTCTGTTCTTGGGAACTTGCCACAGCCTGTGTCCTTTTTCCCTTTCCTCTTCCTCTCGCAGCAAGGAAGGAGGATCCTTGTCCTTTTTTGTATTTATTGGGCCGAAAGGACTGCATCTGATAGTGGGGCGTTTTCTTTGTTGTGCAGGAACATAAGGTAAAAATGACGACTTACCCGCGGTAGCCGTAGATACCAGGTCAGTGAGGCCGTCACCAAACAAGACACTACCGTTAAACGGTAGAGACTCCATAGTCTTCTTCGAGCCAGCATCAGCATTCCATTGATGAATCCACAATGCCCTCCTAGCCGAGATTGCCATGGCATTGGCCCTTGATCCCAAAAGGCCAATATCCCTTGCAGCTTCTTTTAAATATGCTGCAGCGTCCCTGATATGACCCAGAGTCAAAAGCACGCTATCCCTGTCCAGGGTATCTATCTCAGATAACAAGTTATCTGCCCACTTTTCAATAGCGCTACTCACCCATGCCAAAGCAACGGCAGGCCTGAGAAGCGAACCTGTAGTGACATAAATGGACTTTAGTGTATTTTCCTGCTTACGATCCGCAGGATCCTTCAGGGCTGCCGTGTCAGGAGACGGAAGCGCCACCTTTTTGAACAGACGCGATAGAGCTGTCCACTGTGGGGGTTGACTCCCACTTTTCCCTGTCCCCAGAAGGGAACGGATATGCCACTGGAATTCTTTTGGGAACCTGTACCTTCTTGTCAGGATTTTCCCGAGCCTTTTCAAAAAGAGCGTTCAGTTCATGAGAGGGAGGAAACGTTACCTCAGGTTTCTTTCCTTTAAACATACAGACCCTTGTATCAGGAACAGCAGGGTCCTCCGTGATATGTAATACGTCTTTTATCGCCACAATCATGTACTGAATGCTCTTAGCCAGTTTAGGATTCAATCTGGCATCACTATAGTCCACACTGGAATCAGAGTCCGTGTCAATATCTGTATCTGCTATCTGGGTTAATGCACGTTTCTGTGACCCCTAAGGGGTCTGAGCTTGTGACAATGCATCCTCCATGGATTTCCTCCATGTCTGGTTCTTAGACTCAGATTTATATAATCTCTTAGTCAACTGAGCCACATTTGCATTCAAAACACTCAACATATTTACCCACTCAGCAGTCAGTGGTGCCGACAGGGTCACTCCCACCGCCTTTTCTGTCCCCACTCCAGCTTCCTCCTGGGAAGAGCACTTAGCCTCAGACATGTCGACACACACGTACTGACACCTATAATCATACTGGGCTATAGGGGACATACCCACAGAAAAGCCTGTTAGAGAGACACAGAGGGAGTTTGCCAGCTCACAACCCAGCGCCTATCCCGGTACTGAAACTTTATATACAATGCCTCAGACCTGTTAGCGCTTTTATAATAAAGATAATAGCACCAAATTTACTGTGCCCCCCCCCCCCCGCCTCCGTTTTGCACCGTTACTTGTACAGCAGTGTGGAGGTCACGGCCAGCGTCTCTGCAGCTTCTGTGAAGAGAAAATGGCGCTGGTCAGAGCTGTGAGGGCTAAGCCACGCCCCCTCACCGGCGTGCTCCAGTCCCGCTCATTTTAGCATATTTATAGTGGCGGGGTTCTAGATTAAGTGCCCAGGCACTTTTCATATAACTTTTACCAGTTTACTTCAGGTCTACATGCTGCCCAGGGCGCCCCCCCTGCGCCCTGCACCTTGTTAGTGCCGTTGTGTGTGTATGGGAGCATGGCGTGCTGCGCGGTACCTCAAGACCTGAAGTCTTCTGCCGTCACTGAAGTCTTCGGTTCTTCTTTTACTCACCCGGCTTCTTTTTTCTGGCTCTGCAAGGGGGGGTGACGGCGCGGCTTCGGGAACGAGCAGCTAGGCGTACCAAGTGATCGGACCCTCTGGAGCTAAATGGTGTCCAGTAGCCTAAGAAGCAGAGCCTTTGAACTCACAGAAGTAGGTCTGCTTCTCTCCCCTCAGTACCACGAAGCAGGGAGCCTGTTGCCAGCAGAGCTCCCTGAACATAAAAAACCTAACATAAGTCTTTTTTCAGAGAAACTCAGTAGAGCTCCCCTGTGTGTGACCAGTCTCCCTGGGCACAGAATCTAACTGGAGTCTGGAGGAGGGGCATAGAGGGGGGAGCCAGTTCACACCCCTTTTAAAGTCTTAAAGTGCCCATGTCTCCTGCGGATCCCGTCTATACCCCATGGTTCTTGAAGCATCCCCAGCATCCTCTAGGACGTATGAGAAAATGTGTTATGCGGTTTTTATTTATGAAGTTTGTGAGTGCAATTTGTAGCATTAAATATCTTTTTTACTTTTAATTGTGCTGCACTATGGTCTGTGCTTTTTAGTGTCTCTTTTCGCTCTGTTTGCACACAATCTTTTTTTTTCCAAATTAGCTCTTGTGGTGTGTGGGATACACACTTTATTGTGTGCTCTGTGGCTGCCTATCAGATTGTATTGCGCATTACTGCTATATTGTTTTCAATCCACTTGTGTTTCCCACCTGCCAGTCCCACCACCTGTTCCCGATCCTTTACAGAATCCAATTCAGCCTCCTGAGAACTTCTTGCTGTTGCTTCCAATACTGATCCCGTTTAGCTCCCAACATGGGGATCACTCTCCCTCACTATATCAGACTCTCCCAATGTAATCAATGGTATCCCTCAGCCCACAATGCTTCAAGCGCGCCCTCAAAACTCACTTATTCACTAAAGTCTGCCAGAGACCTCACTACTGCCCCCACCCTGTTCCTCTTAACCTTATGTCACGCCTAGAACCCCACTAGGCTGTACATAAGCTGCCACAAGCAGGGTCCCCCTCCCTCCTCTGTTCATATACACCTGGTCTCCCATCTTTCTTTGATTCCCTTGTATCATTTCAATTGCCTTATGTAAATTTTTACTAGCATTTTATTACCCTTCCTGTATTACTACTAGCTATATTTCTAAATGACTTTCTGCAATTCCCCTTGTGTCACGCTACAGTCTAGGTAATTATGTATACCTTGTTTATATTACCCTGCAGTATGTCTCTGCTGATCTTTGTGGCGCCGTATAATTAAATGTTAATATTGCAAAAGGTGCACAAAGTAATAATTTGCCATCAGATAACAATAGGTTACTTTTAACTAATAGTCTGCAAATTATAAAGTGGAGAAAAGTAGGGAGACTTGCATTCAAATAGTTCCTGGAAGAAAAGGAATCTGCATACAGCTCTGATAAAGCAGACAAAGGGGTAAATTTACTAAGGTCCCGATTTTGACCGAGATGCCGTTTTTTCTTCAAAGTGTCATCTCGGTAATTTACTAAACTCAAATCACGGCAGAGATGAGGGCATTCGTATTTTTTTGGAAGTAGTTGTAAAAAAATACGAATGAATACACCATCGGTCAAAATACACCAGCAAATTAGTAGAACTCTGTCATTTACTAAAAAGTGCAAATCTCCAAAGAGGAAAACACTGCCGTGAAAAATTACAAATCGCAAAAAAGTGCTAAAAAAAAGCAGACCTGCTTTTTTGAGCCGTGATTGCATAGGCATGCAGGGATCCATGAGATCCGTGCATGTCTATCAGTGGGAAGGGGTGGGAAAGTGGTTATTTTCACACAAAAAAATGCGTGGGGTCCCCCCTCCTAAGCATAACCAGCCTCGGGCTCTTTGAGCCGATCCTGGTTGCAGAAATATGGGGAAAAAAATGACAGGGGTTCCCCCATATTTAAGCAACCAGCATCGGGCTCTGCGCCTGGTCCTGGTTCCAAAAATACGGGGGACAAAAAGAGTAGGGGTCCCCCGTATTTTTAAAACCAGCACCGGGCTCCACTAGCTGGACAGATAATGCCACAGCCGGGGGTCACTTTTATATAGTGCCCTGCGGCCGTGGCATCAAAAATCCAACTAGTCACCCCTGGCCGGGGTACCCTGGGGGAGTGGGGACCCCTTCAATCAAGGGGTCCCCCCCCCAGCTACCCAAGGGCCAGGGGTGAAGCCCGAGGCTGTCCCCCCCCCATCCAATGGGCTGCGGATGGGGGGGCTGATAGCCTTTGTTGTAAATGAAAAGATATTGTTTTTAGTAGCAGTACTACAAGTCCCAGCAAGCCTCCCCCGCATGCTGGTACTTGGAGAACCACAAGTACCAGCATGCGGCGGAAAAACGGGCCCTCTGGTACCTGTAGTACTATTACTAAAAAAATACCCAAATAAACACAAGACACACACACCTTGAAAGTAAAGATTTATTACATACATGCACACAAACATACATACATACTTACCTTATGTTCACACGCAGGTCGGTCCTCTTGTCCAGTAGAATCCATGGGGTACCTGTAGAAAAAATTATACTCACAAAATCCAGTGTAGATCGGTCCTCTTCAAATCCATTTGTAATCCAGGTACTTGATTAAAATAAAAAAACGGACACACGAGCCACGAACTGAAAGGGGCCCCATGTTTTCACATGGGACTCCTTTCCCCGAATGCCAGAAACCCACTCTGACTTCTGTCTAAGTGGGTTTCCTCAGCCAATCAGGGAGCGCCACGTTGTAGCACTCTCCTGATCGGCTGTGTGCTCCTGTACTGAGTGACAGGCGGCACACGGCAGTGTTACAATGTAGCGCCTATGCGCTCCATTGTAACCAATGGTGGGAACTTTCTGCCCTGCGGTTGACCTAAAGTGACGTCACCGCTGAGCAGAAAGTTCCCAGCATTGGTTACAATGGAGCGCATAGGCGCTACATTGTAACACTGCCGTGTGCCGCCTGTCATTCAGGACAGGAGCACACAGCCGATCAGGAGAGTGCTACAACGTGGCGCTCCCTGATTGGCTGAAGAAACCCACTTAGACAGAAGTCAGAGTGGGTTTCTGGCATTCGGGGAAAGGAGTCCTATGTGAAAACATGGGGCCCCTTTCAGTTCGTGGCTCGTGTGTCCGTTTTTTTATTTTCACAAGTACGTGGATTACAAATGGATTTGAAGAGGACCGATCTACACTGGATTTTGTGAGTATAATTTTTTCTACAGGTACCCCATGGATTTTACTGGACAAGAGGACCGACCTGCGTGTGAACATAAGGTAAGTATGTATGTATGTTTGTGTGCATGTATGTAATAAATCTTTACTTTCAAGGTGTGTGTGTCTTGTGTTTATTTGGGTATTTTTTTAGTAATAGTACTACAGGTACCAGCGGGCCCGTTTTTCCGCCGCATGCTGGTACTTGTGGTTCTCCAAGTACCAGCATGCGGGGGAGGCTTGCTGGGACTTGTAGTACTGCTACTAAAAACAATATATTTTCATTTACAACAAAGGCTATCAGCCCCCCCATCCGCAGCCCATTGGATGGGGGGGGACAGCCTCTGGCTTCACCCCTGGCCCTTGGGTGGCTGGGGGGGGGGGGACCCCTTGATTGAAGGGGTCCCCACTCCCCCAGGGTACCCCGGCCAGGGGTGACTAGTTGGATTTTTGATGCCACGGCCGCAGGGCACTATATAAAAGTGACCCCCGGCTGTGGCATTATCTGTCCAGCTAGTGGAGCCCGGTGCTGGTTTTAAAAATACGGGGGACCCCTACTCTTTTTGTCCCCAGTATTTTTGGAACCAGGACCAGGCGCAGAGCCCGATGCTGGTTGCTTAAATATGGGGGAACCCCTGTCATTTTTCCCCCCATATTTCTGCAACCAGGATCGGCTCAAAGAGCCCGAGGCTGGTTATGCTTAGGAGGGGGGACCCCACGCAATTTTTTTTTTTTAATTTTACACTGTTTAATTTAAAAAAAAAAAAAAAAATGAACCCCAGCACGGATCACACAGATCCGGCCGAGATTCATTTTTAAAAAGTCGGCAGTGTTTTGCTAATCACTGCCGTAAAAATAGAAAAAAAAACACGAATGACATCGACATCGGAACAAAAGAAAAACCCGAATACGACAGCTTAGTAAATTAGTCGTAATCAATTAAAAAAGTTGCAGTTTTACACTTTCGATGTCATTCGTGATTGAACTTTGACCTTTTTCCGAAAATTACGAATGTTAGTAAATTTACCCCAAAGACTACTGTACATTATTTCAACTTCCCATTTTTCAGCAGTTCCTGGAAAGTATTTTTGATTACACCAACTTTTTTCCAATCTTCAAAGTTTCTATTGCTCCATGAACACACAAGAAATATTAGCGCTACCTATATAAAGTCAGTTTCCCATGTGCAGTAGACACCACCATTAAATCCACATAAACATTTTTATTAAATTACTTAACCCTTTACTACCATTCTGATCATATCCATCTACAACCAAAAGTACTACTTTCCTGAATTGCTAAAGAGATTAGCTGAGTGGCCATATCATAACACTCCCACAGAGCATTTCTCCAGGCTGCATCTTCATTTTTCAGCATCTCTGTTGTTTTTAACAGCCATTGTCATGCTCTACCTGTTACCAATGATTTCAAACTACGTTTATCCCCCCCAAAAAAAAGAAAGGAAATGGCCAGTACCTTTATTGCTTTGAACTTCGTTACATCATTATTTGCAAAGTGCTTCAAAACTTGCCGGGCAGAAAATCCAAAAGTGCATAGACCATGCAATATGGGTCTTTCAAACCCTGCGGAGAGGAAGCATTGCAGAAATACAACTTTAATGAAACGTATTCTGTACAATATTTACAAGAACATACAAAGAAATCAATGTGCCATAACTTTTGAAACATTTTGTTCTATATTAAAACTAGTTTATTGACTACACATTTACAATTATTACAATGATACAAAATCTTGAACTAATGTAACAATGACACTTTCTGAAGTCTGTCAGAAAGTTTGGTGAGTGGTAACTAAAATACAAATAGGAAACAGGAATTGGTTATAATATATCCAGTAAGTGGCAATGAATGTACAAGAGCTCCTCACAATACAGTGCCTCTCGTTCTGTATGTAAAGATAAAATTAAAGCGATTTATAGTTTATTGCGATCAGAGTGGCAGCTGATATTCTGTACAAATCAAAGATGTTTGATAATAAAATCAGTCAAAGTCAATGAATTACATCAAATATAGGAGATTTGAGTTGTCTGATTTGTTGCCGTTACAAAAGTTGCAGCGGCTTAGATATTCACAATTCTGACAATGGTGGTCATTCCGAGTTGTTCGCTCGCTGCTATTTTTAGCAGAATTGCTAATAGGCTAAAATCCATCAGTTCTGCGCATGCGTATGCACAGCAGGGCGCACGCGCTAAGCAATTTTACACAAAACGATACTATTTTACTCAAGGGCGAACAAAGCTTTTCAATCCCTCTGCTGATCGTAGTGTGATTGACAGGAAGTGGATATTTGTGGGCGGAAACTGGCCGTTTTCAGGGAGTGTGCTAAAAAACGCAGGCGTGCCAGATAAAAACGCAAGAGTGGCTGGAGAAACGGGGGAGTGGCTGGCCGGACGCTGGGCGTGTTTGTGACGTCAAACCAGGAACTAAACGGACTGAGGTGATCGCAATCTAGGAGTAGGTCTGGAGCTACTCAGAAACTGCAAGGAAATACTTAATAGCAGAATTGCTAATCTTTCGTTATCAATTCTGCTATGCCAAGATACACTCCCAGAGGGCGGCGGCTTTGCGTTTGCATTTCTGCTAAAAGTAGCTAGCGAGCGACCAACTCGGAATGAGGGCCAATGTGTTTCTCCAGCTGTCATACTAAAATCCTAACACGCCAAGATCTAAGGCAGGCCTGGACAACTCATTGCTGCAGCTTGCATCTCCACAACACCAAGAGAGCCACAGGCCTGAATTGTAACATTGGTTCAACTACAAGTCACTTAGGAAGAAATTTACCAAATCTTGAAGAGAGATAAAGTGGAGAAGTTGAACCAATGTCACAGGTGTTCTATACTATAAGTTAATACTCCTGTTTTTACCGTGGAGCAGTGCAGGAGAACTTGTCTGTCTGTCACATGGTTTCACAAGCATTCTCATATGTAAAGGTGCATATACACATGGTGAGATATTGACTAAGTGCCAGTTTTGACTTTGCGATTTCCCTTGAAGTCCCCGGAGCCCAGAACCACCAATTTTGACTATATTTACTTGCGATTTTGACTATATACAATGTTGACTATACTAGAAACTAGATTGTACACAATATAATAAAAATTGCTTGCCTGCAGAGTCTATTATTTCTTGCGTTACTGACCCCACGGGAGCGCGCATCGGTATTGCAAGCTGTATACTCAAATGGTGCGATATGTGCTAACTTTCTTATGATTTGACTATATAGTCAAAATCTTAAGCACACATCGCACCATGTGTATGCACCTTAAGAGAAGCAGAAACTCCTCTTAACTGCACTGTGCTAATATGAGCATTTCAAATCAAAAATCTATTATCAATTTCAAAACAATGACACTTTAGAATAGAATGTCACAAATCTCAATCTGTAAGAAAAATGTATCCATCTATATGGCATTTGTTGTAATACCCTTCTTAGTATGTATGTATTTATGTACCGTAGTGAACTCTTTTCTCAAATCAACGAGAAATTTTATATACTGAACACAATAGTGTGGGATCTGTGCATGTTGCAGTGTTTGGGGGGCAGAGCAGGGGCGATGATGATCAGAACCATTCTGCAAAATGGGGATGTCAGTTACAATGGCTACCATCATCGTGACAGACACCTCCTGTGGCATTAGCATTTCAGTTGACAGTATTGCACAGCCACGTCCCTGCGGCTGTGCAATACCGAACATCCTATATAATAAAAGCCAAGTCTGCTTCTCACCTCTGCTATGTGCGCTGGTGGCCACTAAAGGCCACCACACGGAACAAATGATTCCTTTGTGTGTTGGAAGCTGACACAGCTGAAAGTGAAACTGATACTGCAGGGAGTTGTTACAACCTTTTACACTGCTGCTGCTAATATTAATAATACTGATCTGTTTCACACTTGCTGCATATTGAGAGAGGGGGCTGGGGAGAGAGAGTAGGAGTAGGGGCAAACAGGGGCTGGGGGAGAAAGAAAGAGGGCAGGAGGGTTGGGGCTGATAGGGACTGGGGAGAGGGGGGTAGGGGCAGATATGGCATGGGGGGAGGTTTAGATAGGGATTGGGGAGAGATGCAGATTTTTTCAATATAGTCACCTCTGTGACACACACACTCCCTATGAACACTGCACCCCCCACCATATACTGCCCCTATATACAGTGCACCCCCATCATCTTCCATATTCTGCCCCTATATATACACTGCACACTCTAACCCCTCCATATAGTGCCCCCAATATACAGGGCACCCCCATCCTCTATTACTGCTCCCGCCATATACCGCATACTCTGCACCCGCTCCTTTATATATGTCCTGCAACCCCAGGTTACTTGTCATCATGGGACTCGGCAACAAGTAGAAGCAGTAACCAGGAAACGGGAACAAGAACCACTAGACAGTACTGCAGCGCTCAGAGTGGAGGCGCTGGGGACAAGTGTGGCCACTTACCGGCAGGGGGAGAAGGTGAATGCGTCCAGTAGGAGGGGTGAGACCCTGTGTCAGGTGAGCAGTGCAATGACATGGAGGAGTTGGAGTCAGGGATGGGGCTGCAGATGATGCAGGTGAGGAATAGGCAGATAACCGGCTCAGCTGCTTTATATATACCGCTCACCGGCAGAGGGGTGGGATCCTGTGCTCGCCCCTCCCACACACCCCGCACAGGCAAAAACAAATTCCACCATATTAAGCCCCATACAGTAATGCCCCCTGCACCATATTATGACACACACCACAATGCCTGTGATACATTATGCCCTAAAATAAAGTTTCTAATTACTTTTAAATTACCTGCTCGTTGCCATGGGTTTCACGCACTGGGTGTCATGCTCGTTGCCAGGGGTTTCATGCGCTGGGTGTCATGCTCATTGCCAGGGGTTTCATTCCCTGGGATCCATGCTCGTTTTCAGGGGTTTCATGCTTTGGGATGGGTGTCATGCTCATTGCCAGGGGTGTGTAATGCTAGTTGCCAGGGGTGTGTAATACTTGATGCCACGGGTGTGTAATGCTAGTTGCCAGGGGTAATGCCCATTGCCAGGGGTATGTAATGCCCGTTACCAGGGGTAATGTCGTTGCCAGGTGTGTGTAATGCTTGTTGCCAGGGGTAATGTCATTGCCAGGAGTGTGTAATGTAATGCTATGCTCGTTATCAGGAGTGTGCGCCGGCGCCAGACCCACCAGTTCTCCTGATGCCCCTTCTCCCCGCCATAGTACTCTGCTCTGGGGGTGGACTTTTGCGAAGTGATGCATTGCGTCATGACGCAAACCAGTCATGCTGTGTAACGCCACCTTCCAAGCGGATTACAATGACAGGGAGGAAGGGGAGCAGTCAGGGACAGGCGCACGGTTCGTCCACCGCTAGAAACGCCACCGATACCCAGACTCCCCTGGTTCGCTGCTGGTGTCCTCTACCCTCAGACTGCCCGGGAGCTGTGCGGAGGCTGGAAAGCTTAGACATGCCGGTACTGGTGTATATAGTGCGGCATCATTATAGCCTGCCCATTACAGATATACAGCATCTATATGTAGTGTTCACGCTAGGCTGTTTTAGCAGGGCGCCGCGCCCTGCCAGATTTTTTAAAGGTATTATCTGCCCTGGCCCTTTTGCGGCTCCCTGCTAGAACAGCCACCTGCTTGCTGCCCTCCCAGCATGTAAAGATGCCGTGCGCATGCACGCTATGGGAGAGAGCTAGGGGAAGTCCAGCACATCCGTCGGTGCTGGCACACCCCCAACAGTGACGTCGCCGGCCACAGCAGCAACGTCTGTGGGCCGCACCGCCCACTAAAAATTATGTTTCCATGGCCATGCCCCCTAATTTACATGGCCGCGCCCCCGTTTCGGGAGTCCGGCGCCCTGCCCTATTTCATTTCTAGAAGGAACACTATATATGTTTGAAAGGTTAATGCTACACACACACACACACACACACACACACACACACACACCAGCATATCAGAGACCTGTTTTCCAGTAGTAGGACTTCCAGAAACCCAGCAACTCCTGTGTGAGTACCGACCACACTCCTAACATAATCCAGCCCTGGTGTCCATCATTTTGACAGCTTTTTAACTAGTATCACAATAATTTACAAATTTAGTGCGAGCTTGAATTTCTCATCCAGTTCTCATTTCCAACTCAACCCCTTCCCAGATGTCAACCCTGCAATACCTTTCTCATAGCTGTAATCCAATAAATTGTCTTGGTTGTGTCCTTACTGTAAGGGCATATGGGATAGCTATGCCTAATGTAAGCTACAGTAGTTAGGCAAAAGCTACATCACTTTTCAATGTTGTTTATTGCCGTTTTAAGTTTTTATTTATCTATATATACACAAACAATTCCTAAGTGTAGTGCACTATTGAGACTATGCGGCAATTCCTTACATTTTTATATATTATAAAATAATACATTTTTAGATCTCTTAATTTAAAAAAATGGATACTTGAAAAAATAAATAATCACAAATAAAAGGTGACATTTCTTAAAATTATAGATAAAGAATAATAAGATATGTTTGGAAATTGCGTGAAAAAAAGATTGTTTTGTACTGTAACCACCAGCTATTAATTTACAGCACAGATTCCCAAACTTGGTCCTCAGGATCCCACACAGTTCATGTCTTCCAGGTCACCTGTGGATTTGTAAAATGTGACAGTTGGTGATACACAGTGCAACTGCCAGGTGACCTGGAAAACGTGAACTGTTTGGAGTCCTCAGGAGTTTGAAAACCACTGATTTACAGGTTAAGTAATGGCATTTGGTAGGTGTGAGATTACACTTCTCTTATGTGTTAAAATGTTTTTATTTATGCCAGCTATGCTCTTTAATTTAAGAAAACATATAAAGTGGGCACTGTTTGGCAGCCATGGGGGCAGGCAGATCATTTGTATAGCTATTGTTATAATTTTATTATCTGCTCTAATCATAGTCAATGGTACAGCCACGCAGCCCATACTGGAGTGGGATATTACACCCCTTAGCTCAGTGGTTGCTAAACACAGTCCTCAAGGCACCCCAACAGTCCAGGTCTTAGGGATATCCCTGCATGTGCACAGATGGTATAATCAAACTGACTGAAGTACTAAGTCAGTCACCTGCGCCTAAGCATGTGTATCCTTACAACCTGGAGTGTTGGGGTGCCTTGTGGACCTCAGTTGGGAACCACCGTCTCATCTGGCACACTATAATCCTAAAACAAATTTTATTTTATTAATTTCTCAAATACAGTATTTTAATAATCTCTATCATACTGCCCAGCACTCTACTTTGGTCCCCACACTGGTGTACAGAATGTTACACACAAATTCTCTGAGCAAAGCAAGTTGCTACGTGCTTGTCAATGAATGCTAGAAGACCTGATTGCATCAACAAAGAATGAACTGGTAGCCCTATAAAGAAAGAAAGGGTAGCCCAAACTATTATAAGACTGAAAAAAGTTAAAGGAATTACCAGATGGCTTCAACAACTGCATGACGCAAGTCATTTAGTAATATTATGGTTTTTGATAAGGTCCCTATGCTCAAGTGAAATACAAGGTAATTATTTCAAATAGCAAACCTTTTGAGGCACAATATATTATTCTAAACGAATGACGCTTACTGTATATGAAAAAAAGATTTGTTTTTCACAAAACTATCACAGGTACTGTATATGTATCCAAATCAGGAGAGGGTAGCACTGCGCCAGCATAGGCCAAAAATTTTGTGGACCTTGCAACTAATTTTGAATTACCATAGGTATGTATACTCCCCAACACCCGAGGTATTCAATTTAAAAAAACAATTGGTTGCAATCTCTCTTTGCAGATAACCTACTAGCAACTGGTCCTCTGACATCGATTCCTAACCTCCTTGCTGAATTCCGACGTTTTGGGCCCTGTCTAATTTTAAGGTAAGCCTGTCTAAATCAGTGGCTCTAAATCTCACGTTGGATCAGATGAGTCTCAGGATACTCCAGTCTATCACCCCATTTTCTTGGCATCTCATGCAGCTTAAGGGGTATATTCAATTAAAGTCGGATCCATTCCGACATGTATTTGTCGGAATGGATCCGACAACCCCTATTCAATCCCATCTAAAATTCGACTTTTTCAAGTCGAATTTAGATGGGACCCAGAGGAGGAGAGGGGGGCGAGCCGCCTGTCTCCCTGCGGCTCCCCCCCTCGCCTCCACTGGGTCCGCATCTCAGTCCGACATCATTTTGATGTCGGACTGAGATGGTCGAAAAGGGGGCCAAAACCTGTCGGATTTGGCCCCGTTTTCGACATCAACACGTGGATCGGCAGCTAATCCGCCGATCCACGTGCTTTTCGACAAGTCGAATTTATCGACTTGTCGAAAAACTTTGCAATATATTGAATAGGTCGAATCTGGATTCGACCTTAAAAAGTCGAAAACTGCTGTCTTTTTTTCGACAGACGGCAGTTTTCGACTTCAATTGAATATACCCCTAAATATCTTAGGGTAATATTACACAGGGGACTTTCCTAGACTTTCTCCTCCAATTGTTGTCGAGGCTCCATTCAGATCTTATCACCTGAGGTTCTAAGAGAATTTTGTGGGTGGGGCAGGTGGGGGTAATCAAAATGAACATCCTACCTAGAATTTGTGCAAGAGAAAGGGAGAAAAAATTGGCTGCGCTTGCAGTGTTGTTAGTATACCATAATTGTGGAGAGCTGACAACCGAAATAAATAGAATATATTTATTTAGAATGATGACACACCAATAAAAACTGGTACACAATATATAAAAAAAATTATAAAATTTGTATATACTCTGAAAGAACCGTGTTTATATTTGATAGACAGTGTCCACAGATTAAAATAGTTACAGCAATATATAGAGTATTGACTCAATGCAAATATAAATTTGAAACACTGTTTAAAAGTTGTATCATTACTATTGCATGCTTAATAAAATTGTATCGCTTCAAAAGTTTAACTTGGTAACAAATATTACTACAGGTGCAGAGGCAACATACACACTGTAGCTAGTATATCATAGAAGTCCCAGCAATAAAATATCAGTTATTAGTAGTGTGTAATTACCTCTCCTGGGGCTATGAACACCGAGCGTCCTCGGTGGAGTCCACTATAGACCTAATTGATTGACTACCTAGAATTTGGTATATTTTGCAAACCCTTCCCACTGCAATCGCCCGTGCCTGGTTTGTCACCCTTCACCGCAAAGTTAGAGATTTAATTTGGAATGCCCTCTCCTTCAACCTTTTTAGAGTAAGGTGATAGAAACTGGCAGTTTCATTCTCCAGGAAGACTTGCCTTCATACCCTAGTTTCTGGTTGATGAATCTCCTGAATCACAATTTAACTTCGACATATCCTTAGTGTCTCTAATGCAGTAAAACCAGTACATTGGAGGTCAGTTACTATCCCCACCATGACTGAATTGTGTGCTCGCATAGAGCACTACATGACTATGGACAATCTTTCCTCTTTGGCCTCGAAAAGCCAGGCTTTAACAGCGACCTGGTACCCCTGGCTGATGTACAAGGAATCTGAGCATTATAAGTCGCTTACATAGCTGCCCAGGTGACAGGTAGATGGCAGTGCGATACTGGCCGGGCTCTTAGTGTTTAGTTTCCCTATTATGGGGTGACAAAGTTCCTTTCCTCAAATCCTATTGATACAGCTTGGTTGAGTTAATCCTTTTCATATAGCCTGGGCGGTGAGGCTTCTTTCTTTTTTACTTCTCCCTTTTCCTTGTTTCTTCTCCTTGTATTTTCTTCATTTTGTTCATCTTTTTTTCTATGTTCTTCGTTTCTTCTCTCTCGAACTTGTTTTTGACACTAATGTACATGCTGAGTTTTGAAACTATATTTTATGCTTTAGAAGAGCACACAGTCTATGCAAATCAAAACGTTACAGTAACAACTTTTTTGGGGCATAGCATTTGTACTTGTACTGATGTTTTGTTGTTTTACTTCATGTGCTGTTTTAGCTGTGTTCTTTTCTATGATAGGCTCACTGTATTGTGCACTATTGATAGATAATCAACAAAAAATGGTTGCAAATGTTTTAGCAGTCAAAATCCCACAGTGGAGTAATAAAAACAAAATTAAACAATGCACCCACAGAAACCGGCCACTCAGCCTGTGTTCTGGGCTGTACTTCATAGTAAAGTTGCATGGAGAATGAAGTGAGTAACTAAATAACAAAAGCCATTACTGCATCTAGATATGGGGAATGTTTAACAGGAGTTTCTTTCAAATCCATCTCATTCTGTGCGCATTCTATATCTATGTATATCCTATCTATATCTACTGTATAAGCTGGAATAGGCACACTGTATTTATCCATGTACACCCATCAGGGGCTGGCTGGCAACTTTCAGCCTGTGGAGTAGGCTCAAGCATGTGGCGCAGCTTTTCTCAGGGAATGCAATGCAAAAATGGCCCTGGAACACTTAAATTGCACTTGCCCGGGGGGACAGATGGCACCCTGCTGACCTGCCCAGCCAGCCCCTGACACCCATAAGCCCCCAATCCCATTCCGTATCTTCCATTATTCACTCATCCCGATTTTCAGACATATCCTTACTAACTCAAAATGGCTGCCTTTGATTTTACGATAATATATGGATGTTCAATTATAAAAGTGTTCGAACTTAGCTGAGATTCTGGACAAGACTGTCTACATTATTTGTCGGTGTTTATAACTTATTTAGCTCATCTAAATAAGAAAATCAGTTATAAAAAGAGAAAAATATCTTTTAATTCTCCATTATGCATAAAATATGCATGCCATGGCAAGTTCAAATAACTACAATAAAAGTGCTAACAAACACAGATAAACCTTACCTCCCAATGCAGCAAAGTTAGGGTCAATGTGCAGGGGGTTCCAATCTCCAGAAAGCCGGTACAGAGCAGCCTGCAGGATAGGAGAGAACTAATGTAAATATTCATATGCCAGGTTTAGCCACAAAAGTGTAATGCTCTCTGTATCTGACCAGTGTACAATAATAGAAGACAATTATAATGGCTCAAAATAACTATTCAGCACGAAGGAACAATTCATTAGATTGATTCCCCCAATGTTTAATTCATTATACTGTACCTGCACACATAACCATTTTTTAGATGACCGCATCAGGATACAACTTACAATGGGAAAAGTAGGTACTCAACTGGGCTGATGTCTTGGATAGTGCTATGTAGGATAGGATAGCTTCAGGGCCTGATTAAGGGAGGGGTGAGAGGGACAGCTGTCCCGAGGCCCCCACATATTAGGGGGCTCAACACATTGTGTTTTTAATTGTAGGAGTGAGTCTCTCTCTGGCGGCTCAGCTGTTTAGTAACCACCGAGGAGCTTCTGCAAAGTCAGTATCGGACGGATAGGGAAGGGAAATCCTCCAAGACAGTGACTTGAAGACGTTGGCATGTGATGCTCCAGCACTGCTGTGAGTCACCTCCCTGCTCCGTATGTTTGTGTGGCAGGGGTGAGCTTTGCCAGCGACATTAGTAGTGGGGGGCTCCCACAACCTCCATTGCCCTGAGCCTCCGCCAGCCTTAATCCGTCACTGGATAGCTTTATATTTTAAGAATATCAAATTACTGTACTTTGAACACAACTGTCACAGAAACACATAGAAATTGTTGCTTGTATACAAGGTGACATAATACTCATTGTAATAATTTTTGCTTCTTTTTTTTAATTGTAACAATGTTACAGAACAAACAACCCAGCAAATTATTTTAGATAAGCAGAATGAAGATGATGGATAAGATCTGAAGGGGATCCCGGCAATGACAGCCCCAGAATGTGGAGTGATTCATGTAACAGGACATGAGTGTGGCACCAGGGGTGTATGTAGGGGAGAGAGTGCCCCTGGCAAAGTAAGGGACTGCCCCCCCTCACCCTTCCAAATTCTCCCTATCCTATGTTTTTTCACCCTACCATACACTGCAGTTTGTAGGTGAGCACTTTACAGTACAGTCTTCAGGTGGGCACCTTCAATCAGTGTGAATGGGCACCATATGACTGCAGCTGGCACCTAAGCCCAGATTGGTACCAAACATTCGCCCTCACTCCTCCCCCGGGTAACGTCCTCCTCCTTTCTCTCCCCATATAAGGCTGCAGTGCACCCAGGGCTTTGTGCTATACAGAAACAGGGGGATGTGAGCATCTGCCAGCATCCGCACCATGAAGACCACCATCACTGCCTACTCCTACTGTCGGGTGAGCCCTGGATGTTGGGGTCAGAGATGGGCTGGCAGATGGGGGGATGGAGTATAAGCAGGGTGGCAGATAGTGGAGGTGACAGGATAGAAGGAGGATGGCAGATAATGGGCCAACAGAAGGAAGGTGGCAAATCAAGCCGGTGACTGGCAAGGGTTGGCAGATAGTGGCAGGACTGGCAGGTGGTGGCAGATAGTGAATGGGATAGAAGGAGGGTGGAAGAAAATTGGGAGGCAGAAAGAGGGTGGCAAATCATGGTGGTGACAAGTACAGGGTGGCAGATAGTGGGGGGAATGGCAGATGGTGGCAGATAGTGGAAGTGATGGGATAGAAGGAGGGTGGCAGATAAAGGAGGGCAGGCTGGTGACGGAAGAGGGAGAATGGTAGATCATGTATCTGTGACTGACTGACCAATTGTATCTGTGACTAGACAGAGAGACAGTTATACTAACTGCAGAATTATGAAGCCGCCCTGCTGTTTCAAGTAACTGCTACATGCTCTGTAGAGTAGGCACTGTGCCTGGCAGAGGGAGGGGTATCAGGGATACCCCAATCCTTACTGTCTACCACTCCGCCTACCCACCCCCCTCACACGGAGTTGCGACACCCCCCCCCCCCCCAAGCCATGCAGTGGTGACAGCTGGTTACCTGTGCTACTGAGGGCCATCAGTGGTATGGCCACTGGTGTACCTGATATAGCCACTAGTGAATATGAATCCCCCCAGTCCCCCACTACTCAACCACTGCCCCCGCCCTCCTTCAGATAGTCCTGGCAGAAGTACGCTCTGCGGCAGCAGTAGGTATCAAATAACATGTGCTCCATGTCTGACTGATGCTGGTAAACGTGTTACTCCTTCCTGGACAGCACCTGGGATGTCTGCACTAGGCACAGACACACAAACCACCCTGGACCTGAATAGCCCATATAAGGAGAGGGGTGGACACAGCCCAGAGCTCTGGAGCTGCACCCTGGGACATGCAGCAGTGTCAGAAGGTGATGGTGGGTAACATAGGGAGGATGGAGGGGGAATAATAAGTGCTGTAGAGAGCAGTGCCAGCCCAAGCACTATTTTGGGGGCGCGGCATATCCACAAGAATGAAACAATGAAACCAAGAAGTATTTATTGGGGGAGGGGAAGGGAGACAAGTCAGTGTGATCACTCCCCCTCCCGAACTGAAAGAGAAGACAGCAGACTTCCTGGCCTCACTGCAGTCCAGCACACATCAGCAAGTGCTGGGCTGCTAAGGTAAGAGGGTGGGCGGAGGGGCAGGAAATTAGTGCCCGCAAACACCCAACCTCCCCACCGGCAGCCCTGGGAATAATGTCCAGGGTAACAGTATATATTACAGGAGCCTCTGCCAACCAAGGCTTAGCATGTGCCGCCGGGAGTGATGGAAGGCAGACTGGGAATGGTGTACAAGGTGTAGTGCAGATAGCAGATACCATGAGGCAACTTAGACCTGACTGACAGCAGCCACCTTTGTACTGCTGTTCCCAAATGCTCACCGCTGCCAAACTGCATCTCTATTGTACTCGAATATATAAGACTCCAATATAGCAGAGGGGCTCGGTGCTACCCCTGTTTGGAGCCCAGGACTCTGATTGGTCCTCAGTGACCAGCCCTCTGAACTACAGTTGTAGCCATGCTCATCTATCCTCCATGTGGCACGTAGTGTGAAAAACTAGTCGCATTACGTTTGCCTGCACCTTATCACAGCGTGGTGTATTCAGTCACAGTGTAATGAATTGAGTCTCCGTCGTGTACAATACTGGTGTTCGCCCACTAGGTGTCACTTTTGAAAACCACCACTGTACTGTGCATGTGTGAAGTCTCCATTGTAAGGTCAAACAATGCTTATAGTTTAAGAACTACTTTTTTTTAGATGATACCTACATTTATTAGAAATGTGAATACAGAAAAGATTGGCGCAGCACCTCCGACGCACAGAAAGAAAAGCACAGTTCAGAGTTCTACATACAGTAGCTCTCTAAAAGAAAAAAAATTATTACAATCAGCGATAGAGTTACAGCTTCCAGGCATGTTATCACTGGGTGCCTGCTCTACTCTACAGTATTATTACATTAAAAAAGAACTACTGTATTTACTGTGCACTGGCCTGGTTATCAGGGCTAACTACATAGTTCAGTATTCTGTAGTGCCATATCCATCCGCTGCTATTCAGTACTGTACTGTAGTTTTCATTAGTGGATCAATCGCCACCGAGTGGTGAAGCTGTGCATTGCAAGCTGTGGATCTTCTTGTGCCTTATCATGCCTTACTTCGCCTACCTGCGGTATTTGTATGACGGGACTAGAATGCCTGTATTGCGCAGTAGAAGCAACAATGAGCATGGCTCCATCTGTACTATGTAATTCATAATTCTATCCCCGCGAGTTACACTGTCATGCGGCATCCCCCATCCTGGCCAAGGGGTAGATATGGCACAGTGGTATCATACTTTACTGTGACTGTACTTCCTGTTGGTGCCCCTCAAGGTTCTGTCCTCGACCCCTTTCTGTTTTCCCTGTATACCTCTTCCCTGGGTGCGCTCATTAACTCCTCTGCCCATCAATACCACCTCTATGCTGGTGACACACAACTCTACCTCTCCTCTCCTGATCTGTCCCACTCTGTCCTCTCTCAAGTTTCCAGCTGCCTCTCCGCCATCTCCTCCTGGATGGCTGAGCGTTCTCTGAAGCTCAACATGGACAAAACTGAACTCATATTTCCACCAGCCAGAGTAACACCTCCTACCAATATCCCTATCACTGTGGACAACACCATCATCTCCCCAGTTCCCCAACTCCACTGCTTGGGCGTCACTCTCGATTCCTCCCTCTCCTTTGCACCCCACATCCAAGCTCTGGCGCAATCCTGTTGGTTCTGCTACACAACATTGCTCCCATCAGGCCATTTTTCTCCCAGAGTGCAACTAAACTTATCATCCACTCACTGGTCATCTCATGGCTCGATTACTGCAACGTTCTCCTCACTGGCCTCACTTGCTCCCCTCCAATCTGTCCTCAACTCCACAGCTAGGCTTATCATCCTCTCCCGCCGCTGCTACTCCCCTTCAACAAAATCTGCACTGGTTCCCATTCCCCTACAGAATCTGCTTCAAACTCCTCACTCTCATATACAAGGCCATCTCTAATTCCATTGTTCCCTACATCTCCAACCTCCTCTCCCTTCATACTCCCTCCCGCCCCTTACGGTTTGCCAAAGACCGTCGCCTCTCCTCTACCCTGGTCACTGCTTCCCATGCTCGAGTTCAATATTTTGCCCATTGCTGCACCCCTTCAGTGGAATGCGCTCTCCTGGGCTCAACCCGACCTTGCAAAGCTTCAAACTGGCACTAAAAACCCTGTTATTCGTACCCTTCCAATGCATAACCTAGTCCTGAAGCTGCTCCTCCGACCCCCTGCATCATGTCTTGACAATCTCTGCTTTGCTTACATCCTACTACCAGGCTACCTCCCGCTTGCTTGCACCTCATGTCATCTGTCTGTCGCCCCTTCCTACTAGATTGTAAGCTCCTCAGAGCAGGGCCCTCTTTCCTCTTCTCTACACATTCCAGTCACATCCCTCTCCTACTCAGCGACCATCTTTACCCGCTTTTTCTTCTGCTGGAAAGGCTCATCTCTATCTATGGCCACCAGCTCCTAGTAGTAAGCTGATCACTCACTCGCTACTTACATCTAAGCAGTATTATGTTTTGAGAATTGTGGTGATCTTTGTTACCTGTACTCTATTTTTGTTATTTATTTACTGTAATTTTAAGTTTTGCCTCCCTGTGCAGTCCTTTGTACAGCTCTGCGAAACACTTGTGGTGCCTTATAGATAAAATGTAATAATAATAATACTGGAAACATTGCTATAGATGCTTTCCAGTCCCATCTCTCAAGACATAACCTGCAGCAAATCTGGTATGAAGTACTGAAGTAAAATTAACATACAGTATCTGTTTCCCCTATGACATTATCTGCAGTCACTGCCTACTACAGAGGTTCCCAAACTGTGTGCCGTGGCTCCCTGGGGTGCCTCGGGACACTTGCAGGGGTGCCCTGGGTTGGTGGTCCAGGTCCAATTCAAATTATCCATGGTCAATATAATATGCAAAACCAGTGCTGGGTGGCTGCCAGTCATAAAATATGTGGCCAAACAGAAGCAAATCTTGTCCCTCACCACACAACTGACCCTAAGGATGACATATAAACGCGATATACTTAATGTAATATTTCTTTCTAAATTTCTCAATAAGAAATTTTTGGCCTAGGGGTGCCGTGAAAAAAATTCTGATATTCTAGGGTGCCGTGATTCAAAAAAGTTTGGAAACCACTGGCCTACTACATACATGTTCTCATCAAACAGTACCTTCTAAAAACTAAGTAAGCAAGCAGGGGTGTGGAGTTAGAGGTGGTAAATGCATAATATTATTTATAAAAATAAATGGTAAAATACAATTTTATACTTCTATTTTAATTTATTAACATTTTTTTTTTTTTTTTCAGGAAAAACATTTGCAATTTTGAGTGACAAATTTTCTTTTTATGTCAGAGCGCAGCTCCATTTTCCCAATGTTTTGCGCATGCACAGTAGAAAAATCACTGGGAAAATGGCCACCGTGCCATTTTCCTGGAGATCTGCACATGCGCTGTAGATTCAGGGACAAAGTAAGGGTCCCCTAGTGCCCAGAGCCAAGTGCTGATGGCTAGAGATGAGGGGGCCCAGACGGAGCTTGTACACAGGCCTTCTCCTCTCTAGAAACGCTAGTGTGTAGGTTCCAAGAATCTCATGTAACTATATGAAATTCTATGAACAGCATCATGGAGGAACCAGATTTTTCAGGTCCTCTACTGAAAGTGTGAGACAGCTGCAACAAATCGGGTATGGTATACGTCCAATCCCACAACAGCCAAACAGACACTTATTCATACACAGCACAGAGGTAAAATGTACAGTTCTGTCTGCTAGTATTTTTTCCATCACAATCACCACAAAACTCATCCCACTGCCTGCAACATAATAAAAAGCTATATACTATAGTTGATTAAAAAAAAAAAAAGTATCTTGCTTAAGGAAATTATAGACTGTGTTCTCTATACCATGTTCTTTTACATGTATTTATGAACAAAATGCAATATCTGCTGCCAACATTTCACTTAATTATAAAAAATACATACATACACTAATAATGTAATTACACAGAACTTTGCAGCCTTTAATGATCTCTGAGAAGATTAAGCCAAGAGATTTGTTGAGGGCTCTTTGATGATGGAAATGGAAGAAACAGCATGCATCACAGCTACACACAATGGCAGATTGTGCAGCCTTTTTTAAAGAAAGGAGTAAAACAACTAACTAACCAAAGATTAAACGGATATTTAAAATAAAATCTGTTTTTTAAATTTTGCACATATATTTTAAAGTACGTTATATTGGGACTCGGGAGCCACAGTATTTTACAATCTTTTATATTTCTTTTAAAATCTTGGTAAACAACAATCACAGCTAAAATACTTGGTATAAAAAGTGAAGCAATAAGGCTTATTTAGCTGCACAAAATTAATACTCTGCAGCATAAAGATATGAAAAACATTTACTATATACACTGCTCAAAAAAATAAAGGGAATACTTAAACAACACATCCTAGATCTGAATGAATGAAATATTCTTATTAAATACTTTGTTCTTTACATAGTTGAATGTGCTGACAACAAAATCACACAAAAATTATCAATGGAAATCAAATTTATTAACCCATGGAGGTCTGGATTTGGAGTCACACTCAAAATTAAAGTGGAAAAACACACTACAGGCTGATCCAACTTTGATGTAATGTCCTTAAAACAAGTCAAAATGAGGCTCAGTAGTGTGTGTGGCCTCCACATGCCTGTATGACCTCCCTACAACGCCTGGGCATGCTCCTGATGAGGTGGCGGATGGTCTCCTGAGGGATCTCCTCCCAGACCTGGACTAAAGCATCCGCCAACTCCTGGACAGTCTGCGTTGCAACGTGGCGTTGGTGGATGGAGCGAGACATGATGTCCCAGATGTGCTCAATTGGATTCAGGTCTGGGGAATGGGCGGTCCAGTCCATAGCATCAATGCCTTCGTCTTGCAGGAACTGCTGACACACTCCAGCCACATGAGGTCTAGCATTGTCTTGCATTAGGAGGAACCCAGGGCCAACCGCACCAGCATATGGTCTCACAAGGGGTCTGAGGATCTCATCTCGGTACCTAATGGCAGTCAGGCTACCTCTGGCGAGCACATGGAGGGCTGTGCGGTCCCCCAAAGAAATGCCACCCCACACCATTACTGACCCACTGCCAAACCGGTCATGCTGGAAGATGTTGCAGGCAGCAGAACGTTCTCCTTGGCGTCTCCAGACTCTGTCACGTCTGTCACATGTGCTCAGTGAGAACCTGCTTTCATCTGTGAAGAGCACAGGGCACCAGTGGCGAATTTGCCACTCTTGGTGTTCTCTGGCAAATGCCAAACGTCCTGCACGGTGTTGGGCTGTAAGCCCAACCCCCACCTGTGGACGTCGGGCCCTCATGCCACCCTCATGGAGTCTGTTTCTGATCGTTTGAGTAGACACATGCACATTTGTGGCTTGCTGGAGGTCATTTTGCAGGGCTCTGGCAGTGCTCCTCCTGTTCCTCCTTGCACAAAGGCGGAGGTAGCGGTCCTGCTGCTGGGTTGTTGCCCTCCTACGGCCTCCTCCACGTCTCCTGATGTACTGGCCTGTCTCCTGGTAGCGCCTCCATGCTCTGGACACTACGCTGACAGACACAGCAAACCTTCTTGCCACAGCTCGCATTGATGTGCCTTCCTGGATGAGCTGCACTACCTGAGCCACTTGTGTGGGTTGTAGACTCCGTCTCATGCTACCACTAGAGTGAAAGCACCGCCAGCTTTCAAAAGTGACCAAAACATCAGCCAGAAAGCATAGGAGCTGAGAAGTGGTCTGTGGTCACCACCTGCAGAACAACTCCTTTATTGGGGGTGTCTTGCTAATTGCCTATAATTCCCACCTGTTGTCTATTCCATTTGCACAACAGCATGTGAAATTGATTGTCAATCAGTGTTGCTTCCTAAGTGGACAGTTTGATTTCACAGAAGTGTGATTGACTTGGAGTTACATTGTGTTGTTTAAGTGTTCCCTTTATTTTTTTGAGCAGTGTATATATATATATATATATACACACATACACAGAAAATCTGTGGAGTTAAATAATGTTATGCTTACAAGTGAGCATTGTACTTATGTGGCAAATAGTGTTCTCATACACCAATCTTCAATAGTACATGCGGAGCGAGACACCCAGAATTATTGAGCTGCACTGAGTGGTGCAGTGTAGCAACTTATTTTCAATTTGCTACATATTCACACCGCAGGCACAGCGAAACACCACTCAATCTGTACCAGAGACGTCAGGCTGCATCTTTAACCGCACAGGAATTAGTTTTAAATATATACAAAAATGCAGATGAAGCACAGGACTTGGTGTGAAAAAAAAAAAAAAAGCCATGGCAGCTGCATCGTAGCACTTTGTATGTAGTGTAACAGGGTTAGGGGGAACATATACAAGTCCAAGGTTTCTGGTGCAAGTGATCTCAACCAGTTCTATTAAGCAGAATAATAAAATAAAACATAAAAATCAACATGTTGCCGTCTAAGTCACTTCTGTCTAACACTACAAAACCATAAGTAAAATATCACCAAGTATAGCTCACTTGTACCCAGCAGAGATTCTGTAGTCTCCTTTTCCCCAAGCAATGTGAGAGATCTAGTGATCATGCTGACAGCCTTGTAATGCAGCTGGAATCACTAATTAGCCTTCTGTGAGGCCAAAGGCCCTAAGATCCAAACTGGGCCTTAATGGATGGAGCCAAAACCCCAGGACCCCTTAACTGGCATTACCAAAAGCCAAAAAACTCTCAGCAGAACAAAACAACTTATTCCTGGGGTTTTAAAATACATAGGTAGAAACCTTGGGAAAAATATACTTGCCTTCAAACACTATTCCAATGTTCTTATCACAATAGATTCAGACTCATTCGCCCACAAGTGAATGAAAGGGTCACATATCAAATGAAACACTTTTTTGTGTGAAAAAGATGCTCCAAGCAAGCAGAGTCGCAAGGGACCAGGCGCGCTGTTTGGCACGACTGCTGCAATAGTGTATGAGGACACATCTGTATGTGCCTAGATTTTAGCTTCATATTTTAGGGCTTGCACACACTGGAATTACTTTTAATACCACACACATACTTAAAGCAATTGCACCTAAATGCTGAAATTCAAAGATATATTATAACATACTTGCCTACCTGACCCTCTCCATGACGGAGAAAATGCTCTGTTCCTGGACTTTCCTGGTAATGAATGATTACCATCACCTGTGGTGAAACACCTTTCTTATCAATTAACTAGCTCACCACAGGTGATGGCAATCATACATTACCAGGAAAGTCCAGGAACAGAGCATTTTCTCCCTCATGGAGAGGGTCAATTGGGGAAGTATGTATTATAAGCAACTGCACATTCACGTAAAGAACTTTAAAGCCGGTAACAATGTAATGTTCTTTGGGAATGTTCACTAAGTACATAGTAAACGCTGACGTAGGGAGGCATTGAGTAGGCATTCTTAAGGCCCGTGAGATGTGAGGAACAAAGAATTATTGCCCTTTAAAGCATATTCTCTCTCTCGTTTTATATATATACATATATATATATATATATATATATATATATATATAAAAATAAATTAATTATTACAGAGATTGTTAACTCGTTCACATTAATCTTTTCCACATTGGAGCCTGGGGCTTACAGTCTAAACCACTGGAAGATATATTAACATACAGGTTTATTTTGTTAGATGCTAGTACCAATTAGCTTTTTGTACCTTGGGAGGAAACTAATACAAGGAGATAATAAAAAAGTAAAAATGGTGTTTTTTTTTTACCATATACAGTACATGTGTACAAGTCCTTCGTGCCATGTGGTTACTTAAATTTCTCAGAGGTATTATTTTATTTACAAAGGTAACAGGTATACAAGAGAACAGTGGGCCTGATTCAGGTTTGTTAGTAAAGAAAAAACACACTACTGTGTAAACCATGTTGCATTGCAGGTGGGGCAGATGTAACATCATTCCTGCCTACTTTTTGGCATCTCCCTCTGCGAGGGAGCAGGCAGATCACACAGGAGGGGGCATGGAAGGGGTGCGAAGAAAGTGGTAAGGGGGCGTGGTGATGCAATTTAGTCATAGTAGCTCCGCCCCCACTTGACAATGCCCACATTACCGATTTCCTGTGTGTGATGGGCTGCTGCAGAGAGTGGGGAGACTTGCCCGCTTCTCCCGGGGGGCTGGGAGTGCCACATGATTTTCAGGAGCCTCCCAGCCTTTCCATGTGCAGAGAGATTTAGATTTGGGTGGGGTGTGTTCAAACTTAAATCTAAATTACAGTGTAAAAATAAAGCAGCCAGTATTTACCCTGCACAGAAAAAATATAATCCACCCAAATCTAAATCTGTTTGTGTTGTCTTTGTGTTACTTTCTGCCATATCTATAACCCTTCAATACAGTATACAAGGTATATTGTGCAGATCCACTATAAAATTGGTTCTGATAGGCATGTATAGTAGTTTGAGATTTATGTGATACTTTATTCAAATTAGATTCTGGAAGTTCTATATAGGTTAATTTAATATGATGTGGGACTGTCAGACCAAGGGAGGCAAATGTATACATTTGTAAAAACGTTGTGGAAAGTTATTAAGTGTAGAGAAATTAGCATTCAGTGGGTATGAGGATTAATTAAGTTTCAGTACTACAAGGTTAAAGTACTAGGGAAGAGATTGCAAGAAATAAGGTGAAAGAGACTGATGGGAGCATTAAAAGAAATCAGTAGAACAACACAGGGGCATCACTGCCCCTAACGACATACGGTGTGGGTGGCTGTGAAACGGGGGTGTGGCCTCGCTGCCCAAACCCTTGTTTTTTCGGCATTCTGGTGGTGCAAGTGATATTGGCTACCCCATGGGAGTGCTATGGTCGCAGTGCCGGCTCCTCCACAGGAGCCAGGTGCTATACGTAATGTTAATCTGCAGACCTGGCTCCAGTCATTGAGCAGGAGCCGGCATACTGGTGTCACCCGCCGGGTGCGACACGCACCCCCCTAATAATGCCACTAGAACAACACAGTGGCCAACAGAATTGAAACAGGTAAGGAAAGGAGGTTAGAGAATTAGTTTGGAGGTGAAGGAGAATATGGATCATCAACAGGGATGCTGAAGTCATACACTATGATATTGGGGAGTAAGAGGATAGAAAATGAGTTGGTCAGGCAAAACAGAAATGTTGAAGGAGTGTTTTGAACCATCTCATGGTGATTCAGGCGCCATTTCACAGTGGACGCCGGACGGAGAGCACGCTAATAGACTGCCACGGCAGCTTTATATTCTTCTTAATGGTGCACACAGCCCCCAGAGCTCCTACTTCCACACAGGGCAGCATTATACTCTTTTTAATGGTGTACACATCCCCAGAACCCTTCCTAATATAAATGGCAGGGCAGTATTATATTCTTTTTACTGGTGCACACAGCCCCCAGAGCGCCTACCAATATACAGGTCAGCATTATATTATTTTTACTGGTGCACACAGTCCCCAGAGCTCCTCCCAACACACAAGGCAGCATTATATTCTTTTTAATGGTGCGCACAGCCCCAGAACTCCTCATAATACACAGGGCAGCATTATATTCTTTTTACTGATGCACACAGCTCCCAGAGCTCCTCCTTATATACAGGGTAGCATTCTATGCCACCTTTTATTGGTGCAGTGCACAGTCACACTGGTGCTGTAACTTAACTGCCCACAGTGCAGCCCAGAGCTCCTACAACAGGTGCAGCATTAACCCTTGGTGCACAGTGGGATTTCTTTTGTCATTGCTCACAGGTGCAGCCCAGAACTTCTTATACAGAGCAGAATTAAACCCTTTGTTGGTGCACACTGGTATCCGCAAAAGTTTTGGTGTGTGCCAACATTAATATTAGCAGAGTGATTTGCAGCAGTGGGTAATAAAAAAACCTTGTGCGTGTTCAGCGCAATGCTGTGCTCCTGTTTTACTAATATAAGTGCTGTGTGAGTCGCAGTGTGAAGTTATCAGTTGTTAAAAACAGAAAAAAGTTTTGTTTTTCTCCTACGTCCTACAGGATACTGGGAATCCATTTAGTACCATGGGGTATAGACGGGTCCACTAGGAACCTTGGGCACTTTAAGAATTTAATAGTGTGTGCTGGCTCCTCCCTCTATGCCCCTCCTACCAGACGCAGTTTAGAAAATGTGCCCGGAGGAGCCGGTCACGTCGCTGGAAGCTCCTGAAGAGTTTCTGCTTTTATTTTATATGTTTGTTATTTTCAGGCAGAACTGGATGGCACGGGATACGGTCGTTAGGTCGACCCATCTTAGGTCAACACTCATTAGGTCGACAACTGAAGGTCGACATTGCCATTAGGTCAACATGCATTATGTCGACAGGTCAAAATGAGTTTTTCCCCTTTTTTTGGATTTTTTCCTACTTCACGATCCACGTGGACTACGATTGGAAAGGTAACCTGTGCGGAGCGAGGCACCTTGCCCGAAGCAAGGCAAGCGAAGCAAGCCATGCGAGGGGACACGGTGCACTAATTTGGGTTCCCTGTCACTTTACGGAGAAAACGACACCAAAAACCGTCAAAAACCTCATGCTGACCTTTTGACCTGGTACATGTCGACCTAACACCCATGTCGATCTAATGCAAGTCGACCTAATGGCAATGTCGACCTAATTAGTGTTGACCTAAGTTGGGTTGACCCTACGACCCATACCCGGATGGCACCAGCCCGCCTGCTTCGTGGGACTTGGGGGGGGAGTGGGGGGGAGGGGGGGGTTGGGCCAACCTCTTGAAGGGTTATTGGTCCAGAGGGAACTATTCGCAAGCCCCACCACAGCGAGCGTACATTCCCGCAGTACACCGCCACCCCTAAAAGAGCCAGAAGATAGAAGAGTGGTGAGTACTAGGCTGGCGTCCCGGTTAGCGGGTCGCCGGCCTTTATGGCAGCATGAGTGTATGGAGACGCACGGCTTCTATGGAGGGGCGGGGTCTCTAGCTCAGTACACAGTGCGGACGCACCACTTCTGAGGGAGCAAACCGAGTCTAAGTAACCTACGGGTGTACACAGTACCCAGACTGGCATTACAGACTTAAAAGGCGACTGACTCCATTTTAAAGTACTAAAATTACCTCAGCCAGTATAAAAAAACCAGTATGACCGTGCGCCATTGAAGGCTGCAAGTGAAAGTAATTAAAACAGATAAATGACAATTGCCTCTAACATCGCCCCCTACCCTGCAGTGCTATGTACGGTGCTACTCTCCGCACACACCTAGTTACGGCCCTGCCTTCACATCTTCCAAAGACAACTGCTCCTTTCCACGTTATACAAATTGATATCATTCAGCTTTCAAAGTTAGGATGTTATAGTATTTATTGGTTCGGGGAGCTATGTTCAGTGGCTGGGTAGAGCATTTATTACAGAAAAGAAATTGGTAAAGGAATTTGTCTGTAGGTATAGTATACCATATGTGATATCATCTAACCAAGGCACACGTTTTACGGGACAAATATTTAAAAAGATGTGCCAATTAGCAGCAAAATTGAACATTACAAAGGGACTCTTAAAAACAAACTGGCCAAACTACTGTATGTAAAAGATACAGTTTGGAGTGGCCAGAAGCTTTGCCATTTATACTACACTCAATCAGGACCACACCTAGCGGATAATTGAATATTTCCCCTTATGAAGTACTGTTTGGAAAATTGGCCAATATTGCTATTGCAACCGCATATGAACTCACTGTAAAACAAATTACTTAATTGTGAATTTCTTATTTCACTAAGCAACCAGCTGAAGAAAATACACGTTGCTGAGACCAGCACACAACCAACTCTTATAGAAGGTGCTACAACCTGGTGCTAATGTAATGGCAGAAATTTCCTGAGATCAGGCTCACTGACACATCGGTGGGAAGGACCTTATCAAGTCTTGCTGACAACTCCAACTGCCATTAAGTTAAAGGAGTAGACATCGTGGATTCATGCCACACAATGCAGAAAAGTTAGATGATCTGAGACAGCTCAAGCGGAAAATATTCTTCAAGACACGGCCTCTTCACTTCACCGGTAAAACCACCATGTGAGTGGTTCGGGCATAATAATCCCTGGATCCACTCCTAACGCAGTATCTCTGTGGAGGTCACATTAACTCCTAGACAAGTACTGTGAAGATCAAAGACTATGTTGAACAGAATGATGCTGACCACGGACTATGGGGGTGCATTCTCTCATGGGCAATTCTGATTACAATAATATTTGTTTTGATTAAGTTTGGTATATACTGTACACTCAAATTGAAAAACATGATGGAAAATCCAGGTAATAAATCTCTATTATACAAAAATAGTATGCTAGAAAGAAAGCGTGTATGGTAGGACCCTGCAGACGGAAGAACATAAAAATGAATTTACAGGTAACCTTATGCTAGAAATAGATAGTAGAATTGCAACAACTGTTCTATATAGTCCCTTTTGTGAGAGCCATTGACTATTTGAATCAATACCAAAGAATATAACAGTAGAACATGATCTGGTGCCAAGTACTTGAAACATTACAATAAGAGTGAAGTCAAGAAAGGAGATATATCCTTTAGGTTTTCTGATGGTAAGCAAACTGCAGGAACTCTATTCCCATTATCCACTATTTACCTTGTAAAAAAGTCTGTGTCCCAGATATTAATGGTATTAGATCAGATGGTAGGGGAATTGGTGGTTTCTAGTAAGCAGTCAGTGGATGAACTTGCTCAGGTAAGAAAAATGGCTTTGCAAAACAATGGCATTGGATCAGCTGAAGGTGACACGTGCAATTGTAGAACAGGAATGTTGTACTTACATGGAGTATCATAGGGCAGAAATTGGTGCCCACCTGAGAAAGGTGGGAGAATTCCAGAAGGAGCTAGGGCAGATAGATGGAGGTATAGGTTGGGATCCCCTTGGATAGTTAGGTAGGTGTATTACAAAGCTTTTCTCTGAAATAATACAGTGTATTAGGGTATGGGTCATTGGGTCACACCTTAAGTCGACAGTCATTAGGTCGACCACTGTAGGTCGACCTGCACTAGGTCGACGTGGGCATTAGGTCAGCATGTACTAGGTCGACGGGTGAAAAGGTCGTCATGAGTTTTTGGACTTTTTTGGTGTTTTTTTACTTCGTAAAGTGACTGGGAACCCCAATTAGTGCACCGTGTCCCCTTGCATGGCTCGCTTCACTTGCCATGCTTCTGTTACCATTCCCAATTGTAGTCCACGTGGATCGTAAAGTATGAAAGAGTCTAAAAATTGAAGAAAAAAAATGTGAAAACCTCATGTCGACCTTTTGACCTGTCAACCTAATGCTCATGTCGATCTAATGCCCATGTCGACCTTCAGTGGTTGACCTAATGACTGTCGACCTAAGTTGTGTCGACCTAACGACCGTATTCCGTGTTCGGTGTCATTGCATATCTCCCAACATGACCCATTCCAGGAGGGACACAATGCTCTGCTTATGGACTTTC